>NW_026923134.1:0-211587 GCF_032062105.1 Saccostrea cuccullata
TATTAATTATAAAATTTTACCTAAAAAAGCCAATTAGACCACAATTTTTGCCTTTTCACAGATTTGTTTGACAGATTTTTGACAGACTGAGTTTTTTTTTCTTCTGAAAACTACATGTCTGTAAAAACATGTAGACAACTTACGTATGAAATTCTAGTACAGACAATATTGTCTGGGGTACAATATTATACTGAAAATTCTATATATTTAGTCCCTTTCACATAAATTGGTCAGGACTTTTATTCATATTAAAAAAATTATTTAGTTAAAAATTCAAGATTTTTTAAACACTTGGTGACCCCCCAAAAATTGAAATATTCTGCAGTCTTAGACTTTTCATAAATTAATCTTTAAACTGATTTATACTCAATTCTCATTATATCGCGGGTTCCATTGTATCGCGGTATATTCCAAAAAATCAGTTACATAGCTCATATCATTTTTGTGGATAAAACTATCTGTTTGTCATCTGAATGTAAAATTTCTGTGATGATTAAAGAGAATGGAACATGCGTCGGAAAAATTTTTATTCATATAAAACGTAATTTTACAGATTTCCATTCCCGTTTTTATTATATTTAGACCATTGAATTTATAATCTAGTAAAATCCATAATAAAGTTTATGTTTTGAAAGTCTCTAGTTTGTATAACTGTTTATTTTTTATGTAGAATTACATCATAAAATTAAAAATAAGTATTGAAGTCCATGTCAACCACAAGTTTCAACATTTTCCCATATATCGCGATACTATGACACACTCCAATTTAGGAGGTAAATAAGACTTCCTGTTTTAAAAATAGAGTACAAATTAACAAAAAAGCAGGCTTGGGAAATAATTTGACACCAAAAAGTTAGACCACAGTTTGGTTTATGAATATCATTTGATGAAAGTTACAGTAAAAAAATTGGAATTACATTTTTTATGCAAAAGTTTTAAGTACCGCGATATAATGAGACACCAGTATACTTTTTTGACATTTTGTACAGATTGTCAGAACAAAATTATTAAGAAAATGGAATTTGATACAAAATACTAGTACATGTACATTAAAACCTTCCCAAATATGAAAATGATACTGTTCCTGTATTAGCTGCAGATCTGTAGCTCTCCGAAAAAAATATATTGATAGACCGGAGAGCTACAGTGCCACCCATTGAAAAAACTGTATATTTATTGCGCACCAAAAAGTTCTTTATTAATTCTTCCAAATTCTTACCTCAATTGCAAAAAAGGAAGATTTAAAAAATTTCTTTCTTCTCTATCAACTACTCTTGTAGTTCACATCTGAACGAAGCATATTGGACCAAATTATCTTTGAAACCAAAATGGCAGTATAAATAAGCGAAATGTTCTATGATTACAATATCAGGGTCAGGAGGACTATTAACAACAATTATGAGGAATGTTTGGTTGTGGAAACAGTGAAAGAATATGTTAGCAACATACGGTTAGTAATATTTTGAGATCACAGTTTTAAAAACATGGAGAAATAAATCGAGAACCGAGTGCACTTTTTTGTGCACAATAAATATATAGTTCTTTCAATGGGTGGCTCTGTAGCTCTCCGGTCTATCAATATATTTTTTCGGAGAGCTACAGAACTGCAGCTATTCCTGTATTTGAAGAGATCTTTCACAAATAAATGAGAATAAAATTTTGTATTTTCAGTTTGAGGAAATTCTGTATAAATGTCTACGTCTGAGTCACGTCTTAGCTTAACATTTGAGATTTTCAGTTTGAGGAAATTCTGTAAGAAATCATACATTTTTTTTGTAAGGTCTTAAAATTATATTGGCCTAGATCAGGGACCTATATACTAGTATATATAGGTCCCTGCCTAGATATAGACATTTGCTGTTGTTTCACTGGGGAACCCCTCACTAAATTTTCAATTTTCAATCAAAAATTATAGCGAGTGCAGCGAGCGTCGCAAAGCGATGCTCGTAACTGCGAGCTCTAACGACAATGCCTGGGTGAAGAGAAAATTCGGACTACTGCACATTCATTCCATAGAATTTTTTCCCGCTGTAATTTTGACCCACAATGCATCACTTCATACACCAACGCTAAAGCCACGTTCTCGCGAGAAAAATGACAAAAGTTAAAAGAAAAATAAACTTGCCTTGATTTAATGAATTCATCTGTTTATTGCAGAAAAATAGTAATAACTGATTGTAATCAGCCCTGTTCAGGCTTTGGTTTGGTAAAGCAACAATACAAACGACGTCATGTGACGTCAGAGTCTTATAAGCACCGAATGTCACGTGCAGTTTGACGAGTCCGATCTAAATGAAAACTGGATAAGTATCTGCGCTCGCCTTAATGGTCGCATCGTCAACATATTAAAATACAAACAAATCTTTTCGAAAGGGACCATGCTTTATGCCTCTTAATGTATGTGACCTCAAACTCATTTGTTACAGCAGCAGCACATTTTTCACAACTTCGCTCAAATATTCGTTGTCAGCAACACCATTACATGACAATATTGATCTAATTAAACTTCCTTGAAAAAAGAGCGCACTCAAGGGAAGCTACTCTAGATCATGGAAATAGTTGCGATAAAATCTATGGATTTCACGTATCAGCCCCGGCAAAATCCTAATGACGGAAATTTCATAGCCGGGGAGTTAATTTTGCCGGTTGCCAGCTCTTTTTGAAAACACTGGAGTATTATTCATATGGAGGAAAAAGTCATAATTATATTTCAAATGTGCATTAATGATTTTATGCTTAAAAATGAGTCTGACCTTTACTATACCCCATTGAGGCCACAATATGCAGTAATGTGTCTCCAGAATCGGTTCTGAAGTTTGGACTTTCTCCTCGGTTGATGATAGACTTGAGCTTATCCACATTTTTGGCCCTCACACATTCCAGTATTTGATATTGTGATGATGATATCTTACACCGAAGATTAAACTCTCTATCTCTCTGTACTTCCTGTAAATTCAAATCAGATATTTACATTATTTTGTTTGTTAAAGGTAAAATTTCTATTTGAGGAAAGGCTCTTTATTCTTTTCATTTTATTGTGCTGATACACATATCTTTCCTAAATATTAAAACAAACTCAAATAAAATTTTGAATCTGTTTAATGGCATCATTCTTATTTTTTTTTTTTAAACATTTCTTCAACGTTTTGTTCTTTTTGATTACAGAACCAAATCAACTGATAAAATGACTTGTTTATTTATCAAAGAATGACTATTTGTTATCATCATATGCATATTTCAATGGAATGGTGAGTTTTTTTTGTCCCCCGCTTGAAAAGTGGGGGATATTAATTTGGGTTCGTCCGTCCGTCCGTCTGTCCGTCCGTCCGTCCGTCTTTCTGTCTGTCTGTAACGCTTTCGTTTCCACACGATATCTCGAGAACCCTTTGAGCTTTTGCAATGAAATTTAGCATAGCAACTCCCTATGGACTAAAGAAGACCCCTATTGATTTTGAGGTCAAAAGGTCAAAGGTCAAGGTCATAAATAAGCAAATTCTGTCTGTTAAAACACTTTCGTTTCCACACGATATCTCTAGAACCATTTGAGCTATTGCAATGAAATTTTACATAACAACTCCCTGTGGCCTAAAGAAGACCCCTATTGATTTTGAGGTCAAAAGGTCAAAGTTCAAGGTCGTAAATTTATACATTCTGTCTGTGTGTAACACTATCATTTCCGGGCGATATTTCAGGAAGATTTTGAGCTTATGCAATGTAATTTTATACCAAAACTCCCTAGGACGTCTGTCGCCCCTCTCAAAGTGCCCCGCCCCGTTTGTTTTATTAGTATTTATAGTATTACATGTCGCTATTTTTAGCGCAGGGGCATGAGGAGAGTTATTGCGTATAAAACAGGTTCTCGGCGGACTTTATGTTCTTATTACATCTATTAGAACTATTTAATAAAGGCTAAATAAATCAAACACCATGGATTGTGTAAAATTTTGAGAATACCGAACTTGAAAATGTATGTTACTTCACTTCTGCATATACTTTATTCCATGTAAAGAGATTCCGTGGTCTAGTGGTTATGTCACTCGCTTCAAGTGTAAGAGGTCCCGGGATCGAATCTCGGGCGAACCTGTCTTTTTTTTTTTCTTTTTTTTTTTATACTTTTCTTTTTTTTATTAAATGATAGTATTCAGCATGTGAAATGAAAAATTTATGAGGATATAAAATCATCATCACAGTGTGATAAATATTCCATATAAAAAGAATCTTCTATACACATAATACAGAATAAGCAATTAAATCTTTATATGCATATTGACATACATGTATTTTATTTGCTTCAGTATACATGTATACATTTAATAATTCTACAAATTCAGTCAGGGGGATCCGACTTTTTCCCTAAGCGGGGGACACGAATTCTCTGAATTAGCTTGTTTCTGTTTACCTGTAAACCACTAAACCAGTGTAATGGTTAGGGCCGTGGATATCGGCCTGGATAGCTCAGTCGGTAGAGCACCAGACTAGAGATACAGGGGTCCCGGGTTCGATTCCCGGTCCAGCCATGCATTTTCTCCTTTCCTGTTACAGATTTGGTGCCGTGCCATGCCCTGGAATTGACAGGTGAAAGACCTGCCAGGGATGAGCCTGGGTTGGGTCTTTGGAGGGCCAAAGACCTTTAAGGAGGGAGGAATGTAATGGTTAGGGCCGTGGATATCGGCCTGGATAGCTCAGTCGGTAGAGCACCTGACTAGAGATACAGGGGTCCCGGGTTCGATTCCCGGTCCAGCCATGCATTTTCTCCTTTCCTGTTACACAGTTTAACATCAGGTTTGAATCATTAAAATACGTGTAACTTCGATCAAATCTCGATTCAAAACAATTTTGATAGTTATTTTAAACATTTACCTTTATTTCTTCGCGTAGATCTCTTAAGTTTGCCATAACCTGGCATATCTAGACGTCCAAATCCTGTTTATTGACAAGTCAAATGTCAAACAACATGTGCTTCCTCTAAATTCGTCTGTGTTGAACTAGTGCTTGAAGTCTAAATTGATCCTGGTTCTAGAGGCAAACGCTTTAACCACCAAGATAATTGGTTTCATTTTCATTCACGTCGAAGCTGTTTTTGGTTACAGACCAACAAAAAAGCACAAAAAGCTGCATCCATAAAGTTGGCCTTACAGGTAGGGAATAATAAAATCGTAAGCTAGAGTTAACTGGATTTTATTGGCACATAAAGTAACCATTTCGTCTCAGATTTAACGAAGAGATGATAATAATAAAAAAACAAGAATATTATGAATGAATATTAGTATGAACACGGCCTGCCTAATTGAAGACCTACAGGTAATTGAAGACCTACAGAAGACCTACGGAAGACCTACAAAAATGGGGGATACATACAGCAAAACTGATATGATATTCTGATTAAGCATGTCCTAAATATGTAAAATACACAAAAAAGTTTTATAAAAAGAAGTTTTAAAGTGTATTTTTTAAGTCGGTAAGGGGAACTATTTCTTCTCTTAGACGACCTACGACAAGAACGATAACTCTGGCTGACTTATCTTGTAAACAACAACACGCTCATTTATATTGTGAAGTTTATAGGAAAAATATATATATGAGAAAATTAAAAAAAATTGCAAATGATTTTGTTGAGTTTTTCAATTATGAATTATGATAAAGAAATAAGCTGGATGATGAATTTTGATGAAGTTAAAAATATAAATAATTATCATGATTATTTCATTTATCAAATTAATATTCTACTTGAAATCTATAATTAATATTTAATTAATATTGTAATTCTTTTAATATGTTTTATGGGATAAATATTAAATATTCAAGTTCAAATTATTGATATGTATGTTGTGGATTTGTCTCAATTAACCAATTTTACTTTGTACTAAGGGCTTCGATCTTCACTAATTTGTTGTATACACAGACACCCTGAGGATATATCCGTGTTTTGATTGCATTTATCAACACATCCCACTTGCTCTGATGAGTGTTAATTTGCATCCAACAGAGCAAAGATATATATATAAAAAAATATTTATAATGCATCTTAAAAATGCTAGCAAGAATAAACAAAATTATTGTGCATTTATTCAGATTGTGCATTTATTCAGAATATAACTTAATACTAAAATGAAATACGTTTTGAATATTTTTTTTAATATTCAAAATGGTCATCTTTTTTCAATATAACACATTTATATGACATTCACGAGGAATATTTAATAACTTTATTAGATGTATATTTCCAGATAACATGCTGTATGCCAAGAAATAGGTACTATAATATGATTCATAACATAAGGTGTTATTACTTTTACATTTTGAGCCAAAATATACATGTACATTATTTCAATCTTGAAGATACCAGGTATATCATTCAATAATTAAATTAAAAGAAAATATACAATTTTTAAAATTGAATAAAATAATAAACATGCATGTTATCACACATAAGAAATGCATGCATATTTAAAAAAAAAATTATGATACATTGACTCGGGGAAAATGAGATTTTGAAAGTGATTGTGTCTGTGTTGTTCTTGAAAAATAACTTCAAATTATATCATTCAATAATTAAATTAAAAGAAAATATACAATTTTTAAAATTGAATAAAATAATAAACATGCATGTTATCACACATAAGAAATGCATGCATATTTAAAAAAAAAATTATGATACATTGACTCGGGGAAAATGAGATTTTGAAAGTGATTGTGTCTGTGTTGTTCTTGAAAAATAACTTCAAATTCTTTTAACTGCAATTTTAATATTTTCATTCTCTACATAAATGCAAATCTTATAAAAATTTACAGATGTTATAAATGACCTTACTAGGTATTATTAATAACAAGAACACAAATCATTCTATCACAATGAATTTTTATTAATGATCAACAATTCAAATCTGAACTAAAAATTATACTGATCTATTTATAAACACGTGTAAAATACTAAATATAACGTATATACAAGTGTATGTATTTATAATGATTTTATGATTGACATATGATGGTATTATAAATTATGTACAGTGTTTACAATTTTACTGATTTTAATAACTAATTATTTTTTTTTAACAAAATAGAATTGTGTCTGACTGAATATTGCATTTTTTTTTTTATCTTTGATGTATATATATTAAGTATCTCAAATGATTTTTTCCGTCTTTAAATATTATTTTTTAATTACATTTTTCTGATAATTACATTTTCTTGATATGTTTTGGTGAACAGCTGATTTGTTATTTACGCGAGTTATCGTTCTTGCTGTAGGTCTTCTGAGAGAAGAAATAGTTCCCCTTACCGAGCTTAAAAAATACACTTTAAAACTTCTTTTTATAAAACTTTTTTGTGTATTTTACATATTTAGGACATGCTTAATCAGAATATCATATCAGTTTTGCTGTATGTATCCCCCATTTTTGTAGGTCTTCCGTAGGTCTTCTGTAGGTCTTCAATTACCTGTAGGTCTTCAATTAGGCATTCCCGTATGAACATGAGATAATGATTAAAACTGAACGACTATTTTATACAAAAATGCGATCACATGGATTTAAATATATATATTGATGGGTCTGAGAGGATAGTTGTATCATAGTTTTGTGGTAGTCAAGTTGATAATTATAAACAATGATTTCATAACTTGGTTACAAAAGTATTTCAAAATTAACTGTTTACTTTGCTCTGATGGGCAGATCAAACAACAAGTAACATGTGTGATATGTATCTTTCTCCAATTGATTAATTTGGTTAATTTGATCCTGTATAAAATATTAATTTGTTATGTTGAAAAGGTGTTTGAGTTTTTTTTTTCAAAATAGATCAGGTCTTGTTGACAGTTGGGTCTCGTTTGATCTGATGAGCTGCTCCTGTCTGATGATCACTGTAAATAGATAAAAGAATAAACATGCAGATAAAAGAATTGTACTGCGTTGTTGCTGATTATAACCTTTATAACTATTTTGTTGATCCCTATTCATCCTTTTCCTCTTGTTTTTGAGTAACATATCTATTTTATTTTGCATATAATAGTGAGTGCAGCGAGCCTCTCAAAGCAACGCTCATCACTGCGAGCTCTTTAAGCAATATGCCTTGGTGAAGAGAAAATTCAGACTTTGCACATTGATTAAAACAAATTTTTTGCCGCATTTATCTGTGGTCCCATAATCCTTTGTGAAATACATAACGCCACAAACAATGTTCTAGCGGTAAAAGAAATTCAAAGAAAAAAATGCACTCACCTCGAATTTTAATGAATTTAAAGCAGATGAATTGTAGATTTAATTTTTTGTTAAAAGTCACAGTGTTCAAACTTTGACTTGGTAATGCAAAAATACATACAGTTGTCATGTGATGTCAGAGTCTATACATAGCAATTAAATGGCACGTGCTGTTAGACAAGCCTGATATAAATTAAAATTGAATGAGAAGCTGCACTCTTCGTAACGATCACACCGTCAACATATAAAAATTATATACCCTGGCTATTTCATGGATTCTTCACTAAGTTTTACTTTATTCAGGTGACTGTTCACCCTCTTCAGCCTCTTGTTCTGTGTGTAGATAAAGCTTGTCTCTGAAAATCTCTATGAAGTTGACAATGTGTCGTGTGTGTGTATGGTACTTTGAATACTGAGTAATTATTTTAATGGTAGAATTCAAATATATTTATATATTGATACATTGGATTGGTAACTTTTGTTTGATGTTGAAGAATTAGCTAAAGCTTTACATTCAATGTCTAGATCAGCTTGGAGTGGTGCGCTGATTACAAAAAAAAAGTTGTTTTAAAACAGAGATGCAAGGAAATTATGGCATTGTAATATCCTGCTTTTCCTGCCAAAAATCCTGCTGTCTTGCCAGCACTAAGTCTGTTATAAAAATAATCAACTTGTTTACTATTGTTGTTGTGGTATTTTTTGCTGCATTTTCCAGACTTACAACTGAGATATGAATTCAAAATAAAGTTTTTAGCCTACCAGCTTCAAGCATTGTATTTATCATAACTGTTATAGGCATTTTAAAGCAGATGCATGTCAAGTGATTCTTTGAATGGGGAAGGAAATTCGGTCACAGATATATTCTATATACATGTTATACATTGACATCTATTCAAAGCAAGGAAAAAGATGCTGTTTGAAAAGTTAAGGTGATATTGCTTTATACAAGGTCAAGGTTGCAGATTTTTTTAAGGTCAGAAACACAATGGGTAGTAGAAATGTCCCTAGAGCATCTGGACAGTGTCTTACCCATACTTTATGATAACAGGGTATATGGTTAAAATAATGTTAATGCTTGATATGCTTTGATGTTATTGATTAATCCATGATTTTTAATGTTTTCTTTTGTCATCACTTGGGAATGATTCATTGTTAATGGTTCAGTTACATCATTTGTAACTGAAACTTTTTTTTTTTTATATATTAATGAGTTACAGATGTCAACATAAAGTGTCTTCCATAATTCTATGGATTGAGGTAAATTGCTTTATATTATATTCATCAAAATTGTGCAGATAGCTGCAGCATATTAAATATCTAAAGTTGGTTTGTCTTTATATCCTTAGATACAAGGAATATTATTAGTTTTATCAATACATGTAAGTGGGTGTGTGTGGAATTGCTGTTGTTTACATGGTATATGATGAATCTCTCCATATTTCATAGCTGATAATGATAATTACTTCAGCAGTTTATCATGTGCTTAATGTGTGCTCCATTATTTGATTTTCTTATCTAACTTTTATTGACAGTAAGTTATGCACCTATTGGCTTTCATACAAGCATACATATATACAAAGGAATTTACTACGTTATCATCATGATCATAAAAACATCAGTGTATGCACTGGCATCATCTCAAGAATAAAGAGGATTGCATGATTGCATTTAAGAAATTAAAGAAAATTAAATATAGGCTTAGTACTTCTATTTCATGAACTTGATGTTTGTATTGCAGTATCTTAAAGTTATAAACAGCCTTTGTAGTTTTATGATTCAGGTTGATGAAAACTTGTGGTGAATCGTGAACTCGTGATAGCTAATGGGAAGTCAGAAGAAACCCTTGTTTTCATTCACTTACTTTATTGATAGTCCCCTCTAAGACCTATTGATTCCAGTATCAGTCCTGCTTAAGTATCAATATATTATAGATATATCCATTGGATTGTAATCTAGAGGTGTTAATTAAATGATGTCAGAGTATTGTCTGTGAGAGGAGCTTAAATTCTCACTGGCAGGTCGCTGTTTCTTAAAGACGTTATATTTACTGTGTTAATCCGTGTTCAACTTTAAAGGAATACTGAGTAAATATTTTTCTGCTTTCCACGAAGTAGTGGTGTTATAATTATGTAACGACTTAATGTACAGTATGTGGATTGTCTTCTACTCTAGTGAGTGCGGAATAAACCCGCGTTGACAGGATTTGACTACTTTAAATTTTTTGTGATCAAGGACTTTGTCCTAGTGACTAGTTCTCACCAAAACAACCAAGGTGACCATTTCTTTCTCTTTCCCTAGAGAAAACAACCTGTAAGTAAAACACTTTCTGTGTCCTTTATTTTAAAATGTAATTTTTTCAGGTACGTGCGTTAATAATACTTACATTTGTACAGTATTTTGATATAATACTAACCCTCGTAGCTCAAGTGGTATTTTCCTGGATATAATTTGACCTTTATAAAGAAGACTGAGCATAAAGTAATGTTTACAAAATATTAGGTAGTGTTTACAATATTTGAACATGCAAAACAATCAGCTAAGGTCATTGTCTTTTAGTCTGATGCTAGCATATTGATATCTACTGGTTCACACAGTTGCTGTACATGTATATGTAAACACTGTAACACTTAATCTTTGCCCCCTCTGTATTGTTTTGTACATGGAGGATAATTTTAGCTACACATATAATTCAAAGACAACTATGCAGTCTCACAATCCAAGATTTCTCTGTCTCTTTACATGTTTTTAGCTCACCTGAGCCAAAGGCTCATAGCTAATGTTTTTGTGATTTTGGACTTCCATGGAACCACTGGACCAATTTCAACGATGCAAACTTGCCACAAAGCATCTTTTGGTGATGTGGATTCAAGTATTATTTCTGTGAAATAATAAATTGTTCAAATGCAGAGCCATATCCTCATAAAGGGGAGATGATAAAGAAAAGGCAAAATTAGGGTAGGTTTTAAAAAAAAAAATTCTGAAGAACCTCTGGGCCAGAAAAGTTAATTTTTTTAGAGCTTACTGCAACAGTGAACATTCACTTGTTCAAGTCCTTACAAATCATAAATCTGGGAGATTGGGGGGGGGGGGGGGGGGGGGGGGGGGAGAGAGAGTTAAGGTGAAGCTTCATGAGGAGATCAAAGTTATGTACAAAAAATCTTCAATTTTTTTCCTAAAGAACAGCACAGCCACAATAAGTCTATGTCTGTATGTCTGTTTATATGCTATGCAAGCATCATCAGGTGTGTAAATTCAAGTTTATTGAAATTATGATCCCTGGTAGGTAGGTGGAGCACTCCCCCCCCCAAAAAAAATTGATCTGAGGAGTATCATAGTTATCCTCACCAAAAACTTATCACCCCCTAACCAATTTTACTGTCCTGGAACTGTGGGTTTGAAGCTCTACTGATCAGAGATCAGAAGAGCTTATGCAATAGTTAGGTGTCCATTGTCCATCCATCTATTTGTCTGTCTGTCTGTAAACAATTTTTCAAAATTCTACTCCTCCTACAGTTTTGGTCTGATTTCAATATAACTTTGCACACAAGCAGACTAAACTTAAAGATACAAAACTCTATTTATCAGTTTTTGATTTCGATGAATGGTGTTGCCATGGTTACTTAAAAAAGAAATTTCTGTGAAATACTTTCAAAATGCTACTCTTCCTACAGTTTTGGTCTGATTTCAATATAATTTGGCACACAAGTAGACAACGCTAATTCTTTTTATCTGTTTTTTTATTTTGATGAATGGTGTTGCCATGGTTACTAATAATAGAAAATTCTCTGAAATACTTTCAAATGCTACTCCTCCTACAGTTTTGGTCTTGGATTTCAACATAAATTGGCACACAAATAGACTACACTAAGAAACAAAAGTCTGTGTATGGGTTTTTGATTTCAATAAATGTTGTTGCCATGGTTACTAAGAATAGTTATTTCTGTGACATTCAAAATGCTTCCTAGCTCCCATAATTTTGATCCAATTTCAATGTAAATTAGCATACAGGTAGAGTACACTAACATAATTGTCATTAAGACATTATCTCTTAATAAGGCTCTGGTTTGGGCCACAGTAATGAGTATTAAGTGAATATTACGATTCAAGGGAATATTAGCAGGAGGGGGACACATAGCTAAGGTGACTCGGGTGGGAATTGTGGCCCCTGAGCCTTTTTAATGTGGACATTAAATTCAGTCAAACATTCATATGAAAAAGTAACCTTAGAATTAGAAGAATCTCAGATTAAATGCCTAATTGGTTAAATGGATTAGCAAATTCTCATTAAGACAAATTTGCAAAATTCACTCATTTAAATGTGAAGTATAATGTGAATTGGCCACATTCAGTGGGTCAATACTCTGTTTCAGTACAGTTTACTGGTGACTTGGTCCATTTAGAAAATTTCCATGGTTGCTTTATTTATAAACAGCTTAGATCATTTATGGGACATGCAGATATCACACATCTTATTGTAGTACTTGGAAAACAGAGGGGGTGGAAAAAAAAAGAATATATGAACAGTTAATTATGGACAAGAAGAATGCTTGAATGGTCATTAATAATTACTGTACCAAATATTATTAAAGTTTGAAAAGTAATAAAAAACGAATAGATAATAGCAAGACAAAATTTTCGTGGTCTGTGTTTTCTGTTGTATCTATAATATCATTTTAGTATAGTACAAATAAATGCAAGAATAAGATTTTCACAAGCATATACAGATGCAAAAATAAATTAAGTTCTCGCAATAACATGAATAAAAAGTGATTTACAGTACTTGTTAGCACACAGGGAGAAATCATGGAGTTCTGTCACATGGTGAGTAAATTCCTTTATGAAGATATAAACCTGATACATGTATCATACATGTAATATTTGTAGTTGTTATACACTTGGGCATGCAAGGACATTTGAAAATGTTAGTGTTTCCTACCAGAAAATTCATGAAAATATCCCACCATTTTATAGCCCTAGTTCTTAATAACAGTACTGGAAATAGGAATAACCCATAGATTTTAAAACTTTTGTGTCTTCATGGTTTAATTTAATATTCAGAAGGTAAACTTGAGTATTGATACTTCAATGAGGTTCTTAAAATTTTCTCTGGTTACTCTGAGATTGAGAAATGAATCAATATTACAACTAACTTAGAAATGGATACAGAATATCATTAATACATGAACATGCCCCATAGTTCACAGTCTTATACACACCATTAAACATCAGTGGCCAGTGATAACTCGATTATGGGGTGATAATTTTATATCATTTGAAATAACATGTAAAAAGGTATTGTTTTTTAGCTCACCTCATGATGGCAGACTTGCAAACAAAAGGTTTTTTTTGGGTGGGGGGGGGGGGGGGGTGTTAGAACATGGAATCACCCTGCCTATATTTGTCAATCATGACGATTCTATGTCTACCAGTTAATCAATAAATATTGTTAAATAGTTAATTGTTATACACTCTGTAAAAAAAAAATACTCATGTTTACAACGTTTATACATTAATTTTATTAAAATTTATCCTCCTTTCAACTTTATCAGGGGACATAACAATATTACAGAGCTTAGCTGTTATCATCATTTGATGTAATTGTTGGGTGCATGGATATATAAGTTTTTACCATCTTTATGTAATTCCAAAGTTACATTGAACTCTTCCCAATGATATTGACTGTTATAATGGACCTTAATCGTACCACACACATGTATTTCCAGCTTTGTACAAATGAAGTCATATAATGAACAGACAATTGCAGGCAATTACTAAGACAATTTGGGGGAAAAATCATTAGTTTAAGAGAGAGGGGAAACTGTGTGTGCTGTAGTACTTTCTCGGCTTATATGGCTCATATCCTTTGCAGAAACTATATTGGATTTTTGGAGAAGACATTGGATTTCGTTAATTGATTCAGGGGTAATTATGTTCTTCATTTTATGCTGCATTATTGATTTTGGTATTAATTAAAACTATTTATCACGATTTACATCTTTGGTGGAAAATGGTAGCATTTAAATGTATAGAAATAAATGAGTACATTTAAAGAAAATTATGCTGTAGATTTTTCATGATAAGATGTACTTTGAAATTGAGTACAGAAGTTTTTCAGAAGTTTTTGTTTTAATTGGGCCCTGAATGTATACATGTATAATGTTTATTTTACCACATATAGTACATATTGGGCAGTATTTGTGTTCGAGTAAGATTCTAAACAAATAAGCAAGCCTGCACATAAATTCAATTTTTCGGTTGTTCTCTGTATTATGCAGTCTTTAGATCAGAATTAATTTGTCTGCTTTGTTCTGCATGTCTGCTATCATTATGGTTGACAATAATTTCCATAAACATCAGTTTGCATGTTCAAACACCATCAGTTTACCCTGTTTGTTTGAATGCTGTGGGGTAACAGTGGAAAGTGCTAAATTACTGTAGATGTGGTTAAAGTCCCATCACATGCGTGAACATCAATTAAGTACTTCATATGATGTATATGTCACTGCAAGCTTAAGGGTGGAAAAGGATGATGAAATTCTTTAGGAAATTATAAGAATATAATATATGTAAGGTGTGTTTATTATTTATTAAGCAAACCCTGCATCATTAGAGGATTCTAATTCTTTACTGGCCATTACAGCATCTCTTAGGATGCGGCATCAAATATATTTTTTTGGCAGTACAGAATTCAAAATTCTGAATATATATAGGATTAAAATTTCAGTTGATTGCTCAAAACCCATTAGATGCATGCATGGTCTTTGATTGATAACATTTTAGAGGAAAACTATGAGATGAAATGTATTAAGGAGTTTTTATGAGTGTTTTGCTCATAAATAAACTATAAAATTCTCAAGCATTGTAATCAAAGGATTTTATTCAGTTATCTGTAACAGTTCGCTGCAGGTATTTGAAGTGATAATACGGCATCCCAAGGACACCTCAGATTTTACTACATTTTAAGATCAGTCTGTTTGCCTCGGTATAAACTAAAATAATTTGGTACATCAAATTCATATAAGCACAAGGGCATACATGTAGCTTTTTAAGGACTATATTTTTCCCAGAATAGAAATTAAGGAGCCACCACCAACTTTTTGTACTGTGCATGAGTATTAACTGAATCATTTGAGGATTAACCATTCATCCATTTACTTGTAAAATCTTAAATTACTATCACACTTCTTTTTGTGCTTTGATTGATTTTTGAAAAGGATCTTAATTTTAGTTTAAATGCAAACAATTTCAGCATCCCCAAAAGAAAGCAAAATTGAGACAGAAATGACCATTTATCATCAGTTAAACTTAGCAATTTGATCAAGGATTGATAGTCATGTATCTAAATGACAGTTATCACTCTTACCAGAGGGTCAATGTACCTTAATCATTTTCAGTATATTAACTTGTTGACCTCACAAAATGTCATTGCCCCGACTTATAATCACCATCAGTAAAATTTTAATTTGAGAATAAAAATCACACACCATTTTAAATATAAATTAATATGTTTTAATTGGTTTGCATTATTAGAAAGTTTGTGTACACAATGTATGTTCACATACTGATGCAAAGACAGACTAATACTAGTATGCAATGAAGCTTCTTGTGCTATGAATATGCACTAACATGCAGAGCTCTTATTAGGATAACTATGGTATTTAAAAATGGTTAATTATTGAGGGAAATATGGTATTGATATTGTAGTCATCTATCAATAATGAGCATTTTGTATCTGTAAATTTTATGTTTGGTTTAAATATTAGTGTTTGAAGTGTTAGGTTGCTCATACAACACATTGCCCCAGTACTGTTCAATATCGATAATAAAACAGACAGTATGCAATTAAAGTATCCGGAAAATAATTTTGCATGTTTACTTTATCAGTCTCATAATATAGAACATTAAATATTGGTGACCCTTACAGACCCTAATCATGCTGCTGCATGGAATTACAATTTGGAAATCCATGTTCTTTTGATCATAGAGAATTTTTAAAAAATATATTTCTAGTATATAAATTGTACCTAAGTTCAGAACCTCAGTGCAATGGCTGCAATTGTATTCTGAAGTACGTACATGTAAAACATGTAATTGTTTTCTCAATATTGAGTACTCCCAGAGTCAGATCCATGAATCAAATTGATTTAAGTTCCCCGTCATGCAATAGTAAGTATATACATGTATTGCCCGCTACTACTTAACACCATTGCCATTTAAATCTAATTGATAGTGTCTCGATATTTCTATGGCTTTATAGCCGTCATCAATAAATTAAATCTGCAAGTGTTTGTATGTATAAACTTAGCAGTTTGTTATTTTAGCAAATTTTACATTTCAAAAGCCAATTGGGCTTCCAATTGCGAAAGTGGTAAAAACTTGCGAAGAGAATTCCTACTGGATCAATAAAACTTGGAATGGAAAAAATGATCCCGATATGTTGGGTTTTTCCTGATGCCAAAGAAGGTTACGAGGCATTTAAATAATTGAATGCCATTATATAGTGCTCTTCCTATCTACTAGTGAGACTGTGTATATACATGTATACTCGTGAACATCTGCCCGATTTAAATCTTTGAATTCATATGCAGGGGGTCTGTTTTGGTTACAAGCAAACCTCGGAAGTCAAATTTGGAAATTATTGGATATTGTGCAATGGAGACACTGCACAGAATCATAGAAGAGGAATTGGTGGTTGTATTTGAAGCTTATATTCATTTTTGCAATTGATAGGGATTCTATTTTTGGTAAGGTTATGTAACTTTCATTATGTTGCCTGTCTTTTTTACCCTAAAAGGGAAAAGTAGTATAATTATATGATTTTTCATGATCGAAATGCCGACTTGTTCATTTATCACATAGGCACCAGCAATAGTTCATAAGGGTTATTATAAGTGACTAGACTTCATGCCCTTTCCTATTGATTTAAGGAAACTGTCGAAATGTGCTGGATTTTTGCTTCTGTAAATCCACCATAGATTAACACAACAGTGGTCTTTTGTGTGTCTCCAGTTCATAATTCTGGTCTGGAGAATCACCCGTTGTAATAATGGTGATAATATGGTGATCGATTGTTGTACCATTGCCCATCAGACAGGAGTTTGAAAATAATACAATTAGATCATCTTGGGGATTTAAGCGATGTGACCAAGGGAACGTTTTAATGTGATTGTGTAATTAAATACTGCCGAGTTTGATGTTGGAGACAGCGGAAACATGTTTGTTCCAGATCATGGATCAGCGAAATCTTATGTTTGATAGGAAAGAAAATAGTCATACTGTCTGATTTTGGGGTGAGCTTTGTAAAAAAAATTCTCTAGTCATTCATCTCTTTTGATATCACTTCCCTAGGGAATGAGCGAGTATCTTGCTTTAATAGAAGACAACTTGTACGCAGGATATTAAGTATCCTCCTTATCCACTACTGTGATATTATAGAATAGTAAAGAATCCTTAGGCCTTGTTATTATAGAGAGAATAACACTTCTTTGTAATTTCATCCCACAAATCCCAAATCAGGATAATTTTAAACCTTTTCATCTATATAAGGATTTTCTTTGCTTTTCCAATAGTTGGATTCATTTATAGAAATAACTTTTTTATTTTTAAATGAATTATTTATTTGAGTGTTCCAAGAAATGCAAATGTCATCTGCTTTATAGTATTTGCATCATTATTAATTAAAATAAATCTAATTAAAGATGGACTCCTATTTATTTGCTACTAGCATTTCAAGTTCAGACATTTGTCTGCAAAGAAATGAACTCCAAAGATTGTAAAGCCAACAGAATAGTATTCATCATTATAGATATAAAATCGATAATAAATTAGAAAAATGAATTCCAACACTGAAAGCCAAAATGAATATTTTTAAAAAATTTATTTCATACATATCTAATCCAACTTTCCCCATAAGCGAATTCACAGTCTGTTTTAAGGACCCTCTCTACACCAATGCAAAATGTTTTTTAAACATTGAGAAAAATATATTGTATAAAGGTGTTAATATTTAGCATATCTACATAATTTTCACTGTATGGTGCGTGGCATTTACCCCCGGGAAAAATTTCCAAATACAACACAGTATCAGTGAACAGAAATCACTGTTGTTTACTTCCAAAGAGAAAATACCTGTAAATAACATGTTCAATTAATTAATCTAGGTCTTTTAAAATGTAAAAAATATCTGCATCGATTAAAAATTAAGTAATATACTGTAAATTATTTTTTTAAAGAATTAAGATCTAAGGGCAGATCACTCTAATTGCAGAAAAATCGCGTAGAATAAGAACTCTTTAGTGTGCAGTGTAGAGAGGGTTCTTAATATTAGTTTGTGTGGTAATTGCATAAGCATCAAGAGTCCAAAATGTTGTGTATTTATACCCTGCCTCTCAAATTTCAAAAGACACAAAATATAGTATTTTTTGCAAAGTAGGTGAAAGGTCAAGACTACATATAATGATGGAATTTTTCAGTGTCTTATGACGAACATTTGCAAACAATACAAACTTATGTGCTAGATAGAGACTTATCTATTAAATAGAAATATGCTGTATATTTGCCTTACTTTGATGAGTAGAATTTATGCAAAGTTGAAGGGTAGAGGTCAGTAACCATGGTATCTTATAAAAGCCCAAGTGCAAAGCAATATATTTGCAAAAACATCATGTTCTATCATTTGGATCCTCCTCTTTTTTTTCCTTTTCTGTTCATATATGTAAATCTCTTTTGCTTCTGTGGGGGCCCAGATTGGACTAAAAAATCTTGTACCTTGTATGTTAACCCAGCCAGCCTACCCCTACTTGTACCTCTTATTGTTAATTCTCAATCAAGAAATGAAAGGAGCAGTTAGATAGACAGACAGACAAACAGACACAGGGTAGAGTGATCTTTAAGTGTTGCATTCCTCTCTAGGCTCTCTATTTTTAAGGTCTCTACCATTAAAAAATTATAAGATTACAGTCATTAGCCATTTTATCTTGGACTCAATGGGATCCCCCCCCCCAAAGTTTCAGTATATCCAAGGATTTGAGATTGTGAAGATAAATTACTTAAAGAATAAGCTTTAAGTATGGAGCTTCCGAATCACTTTGACATACCACTGCTATTTAAGATATCGCAAAATATCAGAAAAACCAAATTTAACTGTATGAAATTTGAATTTTTTGACCCATTCTAATTTACTAGTACATAAAGCATGCAATGTGTTCTAGGAAACATGATAGATGCAGAAATTTCCAATGAAATCTATGTCTGTGGCTCTGATAAGATACTGTACACCTTTGAGACTTGTTTCAATTTGCAGACAGCTTATACATGTTATATGAACTCTGTCATAAATGGGGTTAGTTGCACCCTTTATTCGTTATGTGTATCTTATTATTTACTAATGAATGTATGCTGACCAATATAGTAGGATTGCCTTGTAAGTGTTGATAACTACATGCACTTTATAAACGTGAAGAGTATAATGTTTGTAATAACAATGTTTTTATTATAGTTTTGTGAATGAAATCGTAATTGATTTTATAAACATTACATAGAGCCCGTTATTGATGTAAACACAGTATAATGAAGTAATTTTGTATCCATGACATTTTATAATGAAAATCGTAGATAATATTGAATTGCCCATCCTCTTTTTTCCAATAAGATAGTTATATTCGTATTAAATAATAAATGCACATGTATGATATAAACATATAAAATTGCTAATTATAGACCAATCTCCCTCCCACACATCCCCAATCTGGCCGCCCCCCACTCACCTCCCACTCAACTCCCACCCACCCCCTGCTGCAGCTGTTGTTATTAGATTTTATGGATGCAGCAGTAAATACTTATATGGGTAGGCTTTATTATGTCTTGTAATATGAATAAGTTGATATTAAAAGGAAACTGGGAACAATAACATACTTTCTCTTTCAGCAGTCAGACTTTATGAGGCTATATTGGAAGATGTAACCCTCTCTGATTTTGTTACCCTCCTCTCTCAATTCATTATAAACCAGTGTTCACTAGTATAAACAATGTTTTACTGTACAATGCATGTATCTTCAGTAGACTTCAAATGTCATACAGTGAATTCAAGACAATTAACACATGCAGTTTCCCTGCCTGCCTGATCAGACCATTGATGTCTGAAAACAAACATTAAGTTTTTCTTGTTGTATTGACAAAATGAAACATAAGATAGAGAAAGGCTAGGGATCTAATGGATTAGTCTAGTCATGGACAGTCAAGGGTTCATATCCTAATAGCAGTCCTTTGTTATGTGTTTGTGTTTTGTTTTTGAAAAGACGTTTTCTCTGTCATCATTCTGTTTGACTAAATGGATGTCATATAAAATGGGAAAAAGGAATTGGAAAGAGGGAGGGGAGGGGGTGATATGAAGTAATCTGTGGCCCTTTTCACAAAAAATCTTACACGACTAAGACTTTCCCCCATTCTACAACAAATATCTAAGCTGTGAAAATCATTTTGTCTATTACATTTTATTAATATTTGATGATTAAATTGTAAATATATAATTATTATGTAGAAAAAATATCTTTATTACTGGTAAGTACAAAATTAAAGAGTGGAGAGAAAATTTTAGTCTATTACAATCTAATTAAAATTTTTTGTGAAAATACTCTCTACACTAACATCGTTAGTGTAGAGAGTATCTGAAAACTAATTTTAATTAGATTGAGTCTATTAGGTCATAAGATTTTTTGTGAAAAGGGCCACAAGTGTCTGAAAACTGTAGAGTAGCTATATGAGTGAATTATACCTCTTGGATTTGTAATCTGATTATGAGATATTTGATTTGCTAGGCTACATAAAGATCTAAAGATGTCGCAATAAGAATTCATGTCACAGTGAACTTATGATCATATGATATATTGGATCCAATTTCAGTAATTTAGATGAAGTAAAATAAAATAAATAATTCTCCCACCAGTCTTTTTTATGGTTGTGTCTGACTTGTATTATAGATTGTATTCCATAAACTGATACTGCTTTCTTGCCCCCACTAGCTCTCGATCTCTCTCTATATATGGCTGTATTAAATCTTTATAATGCAGAATATTTTTTGGACTATATCATGATTTTCTTAAGTCTGAGCTTGTTTTATAGTCAGACAAAAATGCTGAAGGTCATCTTTAAATATGATTGTACCAGTTACAATAGTTTGGGAATGCCTGCAGAGAATGATTTTAGTGTTATTGCATGGAGCAAAATATAATTATGGAGGAGTTTTGATATATCTATTCAGCTTATAACATAGACAATAATCTGTGTTTGGCAAAGAGATATTAGATTATGTGGAAGTTATTCTTGTGTTGCTCGTCTGAGTAACGGCAGAATCGATAGGAAAGGGAAGCATTTGAGTGGAATCTCTGTTATAAATGTTGCACAGTTCCTTGTTCTTTACGCTTACTGATGCTTATTGTGATATGATATAAATACAGAAAATTCCACCATAATGATGGCACAATATCTTTCTACACTTAACAAAACTTCTAAGTGTTCACTTTAATAAATGTATTTATTTAAAAACTACTGTATAGAATGGTTTGATATTTTCAAAATATTACAACAAATGAGTCTTCTCAACAATTGTAAAAAGAAAATTCAATATCACCGATGAAAACCAATGTTCCGTGACGAAGCTTAAAAACAATACATCTGTACTTTGCGTGTTTTGTGTAATAAGCATCTTTTTGTGATCATTATCAAATTCTAAAAACTGCTTTCACAGGGCTCTCACAACACTTTTTGGGACTGGGGCCGGGGCCGTTCAAATTGGGAAAATTATCACCTTTTTGGGAAAAGTTGGATCACCAAAATTCATTATAAAAAAATCCTCAAATTTTGCTTTTCTAGCACTTTGTCATCAATTTAACTCTGGTTTTGAATAAATAGTTTAACAGAACAAACATGGGTATATAGGCTATTTATGAAAGTACATTAGCTTTGTCATTACTATCTTTGAGTGTTGATATTGCGGTTATATGTTTGACTCTTTCTGAGTGACAGTCGCTAGTCACATAGTCCCGAATTTCCTCGATCACATGGACTGCTTACCAATACAGCGCGAGACTGAACATGCCAAAGCGTGGCTATGTTTCTAGGTGTGCTTACTAATGTTTAAATGAAATGTCTATTTTTGAAACCACAATGATGTTTTATTTCGAAACTAAATGACAAGATACTCTGCACTCATAGTTAGTACACATTTTTGTCAAAACAATAACCTGGTTCTCTGAACCAGTTTACGAATGCATTTGGTGCCAACTAATAAAATAGTAGTACAGTTTCACTTTCATTTGCAAGTGTGTTTTGTTTGGGGTTTTTTTGCGATTAAGTTTCATGGACTTTTATTTTTTAATTAATATTTTGCTATGGGAATTGGGAAATTTACACCTTTCTTTTGGGAAAAAAGGTACCTTTTTTGCATTGGGAACGGGGCCGAATATCGGCCCCAGATTTAAAGAATCCAGAGCCCTGCTTTCACTAAAAAACACAAAACATTGGCAAAATGATCATTGAGATAGAAGGGAGAGCCATTGGAATGTTGATATCTGGACCATCTTTGCACCACATTTTACTCACTTTTATTTTAGTGTTTAATTGTGCTTGATATTACTTTTAAAAATTATCAAATAGTATCAGAACCCATTGAAATACATTTTTCTATAGGCTGTGCTCATTTTTAGCTCTACTGGTCAGAGACCAGAAGAGCTTATGCGATAGTAAGGTGTCCGTCGTCCGTCTGTCTGTCTGTCTGTCCGTCTGTCTGTAAACAATTTTTCAAAACGCTACTCCTCCTACAGTTTTGGTCTGATTTTAATATAACTTTGCATACAAGTAGACTACACTAAGATACATAAAATAGTGCATCGGATTTTGATTTCGATGAACGGTGTTGCCATGGTTACTAAAAATAGAATTTTCTGTGAAATCCTTTAAAACGCTACTCCTACAGTTTTGGTCTGATTTCATTATAACTTGGCACACAAGTAAACTACACTAGGATACATAAAATAGTGCATCAGATTTTGATTTCGATGAACAGTGTTGCCATGGTTACTAAAAATAGAATTTTCTGTGAAATTCCTTTAAAACGCTACTCCTTCTACAGTTTTGGTCTGGTTTCAATACAACTTCGCACACAAGTAGACTACACTAAGATACATTAAATAGTGCATCGGATTGTTATTCGATGAATGGTGTTGCCTTGGTTACTAAAAATAGAAATGTCTTTGAAATTCCTTTAAAACGCTACTCCTTCTGCAGTTTTGTTCTGATTTCAATCTAACTTGGCACACAATTAGATTACACTAAGATATATGAAATAGTGCATCGGTTCTTGATTTCGATGAACAGTGTTGCCATGGTAACTAAAAATAGAATTTCTGTGAAATCCTTTAAAACGCTACTCCTCCTACAGTTTTGGTCTGATTTCAATATAACTTGGCACACAAGTAGACTACACTAAGATACATGAAATAATGCATCAGTTTTTGATTTCGATGAACAGTGTTGCCATTGTTACTAAAAATAGAAATGTCTGTGAAATTCTTTTAAAACTCTACCCCTTCAACAGTTTTGGTCTGATAGCAATGGCTATTTTTCTCATCCTTTGTTATAAGTACAAACCAGTAGAGCTACAGTCTTGACAGAGACTTCTGGTTGATAACCAATTTATCACAATTTGAGTTTTTGACAAAATTTAACCACACCGGAAGTGACCTTGATCTTCTGAGGAGAAAATTACGCATCACACCAGGTTAAAAGAGTGTTAAAGTGTCTTGAAAAAATCTAAGAAACATAGAAACAAACCATTTCAATCGTACGAAAATGATAAGAAATCGGTGATCGTGACAGTCTTATATCAGCTCAAGCAATCTGAATTATCCTTAAAGCGGTGCACTTACGTGCTAAACACCCAAGAATATTGACCAAAAGGTATTTGTGTGACAATACACTGTCGAATTCCCGGATCTAAATCCCACTGAACACATTTGGGATTTTATAAGAAATGTCAAAGCCCCCCCCCCCTTTTTTTCACTATTTCAATGGTTTGGAAAGATCTATGCAGTACATGTAGGTGTTACAGCAGATCGATCAATCTCCTATTCAGGGGTACATGGTATCCAACAGTAAAGATTGTCTTTTAGTAATTAGAGCGAGTAGTGGGTCTTACTCCATCGAGATTTTTTGTGTGTGAATTTCATTTTGAGGGTACATCATTTCCTTGACACTTAGCTTAAAATTCTGACGAGATACTTACATGATATTTACGCAACATCGAGCTTAAATGTGCATCATTAACCAAGAATTAAAGAAATTATTTATTGTTTGCATTTGGTCTTTAAAACTTCAAAAATGTTAAGTGAACACTTAGAATAGTTTGGTTCAGTGTAGATAATTATCAGATTTGCATTGTTTTGTGTCAGTTGGGTAATATGGATTTAGTTAAAGTTTTGAGTATAATATTCAAGTATACTACATGTTATGTTAAAAGTTCAACAATTTCACTGAAAATTGCCTGATTTGATTTTCTATGTATTGGTTACTGTCGTATGATAAAAGATGAGGGTTGTTTAAAACTTTGCTTGCCTGTATGATGAACATCATGCATTGAATATCTCTCAGTTTTCATGTGGGACAATTTGAATTGGTATATATATTCTTTTGTTATACCCTTATAAATATTATTCTATATATTTATTACTAATAAAAAGTCCAACAAAAGAAATGTTTTTTACATCGGTCTAACAATCACTATTGACCGGTCCTACAGAAGAATTATTAGACCGCAACGTCACTCGTCTGTTACGTCACAATTAATAATCATCGTTCAATATCAGCGACGCGAAAATAGCCGAAGTTAAAGAGCTATTAAGAGTTGCTGCTAACAGCAAGGTAAGGTAGAAGGGAAGAGTATGTTTTGTGAATATTTTTTGTTATATAATAGATTTATAATTGATTTTGTTCTTTCTCAGCTGATGTTTACTGAAGAAACCATAATTTTCCATATAAAATAATTGATAGTATAGCGTGTATTGATAAAATTGATCAATCTTAAGTGAGCAGTGAAGGGTATAACAAAACAGTTATAGACTGGAATTCGGGCAACATATGATTTGTTGGACCTGAAGATGAAAATGTTGCCCTTGGCCTGCGGCCTCGGGCAACATTTTCACCTTCAGGTCCAACAAATCATATGTTGCCCTCATACCCAGTCAATAACTGTATAGTGTTGCTCCACTGATATTAAACTGGGCCAATTTACTCAGATATTGTGTACCAGTGTCAGTATATATAGTCAGGTATGCTACATGCTCACTACATGCACTGCATGCATCTACTGAGGGAATTTAACCTACATTCTCTTGTTTTTGTTGCACATTCATAGAAAATGGGGAAAAAAGGATTTATAGTCTGAAGCATATGAAGAGTTAGAAATTTCATATGTTCCTAGGTAAAAAACATGACAGCTTAAGCTGTGCTACCAGTTATTTCTTGGTGGGTGCCAGTCAATTAATGCAGCTGAGCTATCACATGGTATTAAACCTGGCCAGGGGAGACACAATTAAGTTTATTGTTTGTTAATTAACACATATTTATTTAATAATTGTATTCATGTATATAATTATAGGTCTGTTTGCAGAGATTTTTTTGTTTTGTTAATAATAAGACTATAAAGAAACTCAAAAGGTTTAAAATGTCTTGTAAGTATCTGTATCATAACATAATTAAGTTGCTTGCGTCACAATGAATTATGTCGAGAAATGCATTACTATGCTTGACGTTACATTTAAAATATATGCTCAATTTGAAGCCATTTTGGAGGAAAAATTGTCTCATTGTCTATACTGAAATTGAATTATAAGAAAGGAAGTTTATTTTAGCTTACATTATACGATATAACATAACTTGGGACAGTTTACGCTTTTTTATAGACAGCTTCACAGTTTATAAAGCATAAATTGACCAAAGTTATGTTATATCCTATAACATAGGTTCATTCCTTAATTTTCAGCTCACCTGAAAGCTCAGTTAAGTCAGCTTTTTTGATCACTGTTGTCCATCATCTGTCTGTCCGTCCATTAAACTTTTCACAGTTTCAACTTCTCAAAAACCCGTGGGCTTTGAATTCCAACCAAAGTTGACACAAACCATCCTTGGTTGACGGAGAGTTTAAATTGATAAAATACAGGGCCAAGCCCCCTCACAAGTGGAGATAATCAAGAAAAGAAAAAATTAGGGTGGGGTTATTAAAAAATCTTCTAAGAACCACTGGGCTAGCTGCAGAGCTGTAGCTCTCTGCTTCAGAAAATTCGGACAGATAAATCAGAGAGCTACAGATCCAAACATTGTAAAAAATCTTTGATTTACGCCGACGAATTTTTGTCGCTACTTTAGGTATTTATTTCGTGTAGTTAAAAAAAGATAAGCTTTCTATGGCTTTTAGAATAGTATCCTATAAATAATTCATATATTTAACTCTTGTACTTGATACTTTGTCTACCTTTTAACGGTCCGAAACAGTCCTGCAGACTCTTTTAAACCGACATTACAAAATTATATACATGTATATAGTTTTGTGATGTCGGTTTAAAAGAGTTCCATTTTGACGTCCGTAACCACAAACAGCCATTTCTTAGCGTTGAGAGAATAGTAAATGATCAGGAATTGAAGTTGAATGTATGATTAATTATTAAGGGGGCCAACTGTAGTTTCCATTGCGCAATATTTCGCGCATCAAAGTAAAACGAAGCATATTTACTGTTTTAAAGCAACTTTTTTCGCTTACTTATTAAAATTAAATAAAACTAAGAAATAATAGGTATAAAAATATAATTACAATTTTATATAACTGATTTTTAACCAATTTTGCAATTGATAGGTAGGTTGACGTCGTTACAATATATTTTTGACGTTATGATAAACTGAAGCTCTTAAAGAAAGGGGTAATAAAAATGTTATTTAAGAAAAAGTAATAGACATACACTCTTGAAATTTAAAACATAGAAATTTGAGAATATCTCCATTATTTTTATTATTTTTTAAAATGAATCCTTTGTGCTCATCATATTTTGTAGTACTCTATAAAAACGGAAAATTTTAATTTTTGGCATTTTGAGATTACTTACTTATGGTTACTTATGGTATTTTTCCAACACAGGTCCTGTCAAGGTCCTCTTCGTCGGACTCCAAACTTGCTTTGTAACTACTTGGGTGACTACCGGTGTAATCGGTTTTAAAGTCTACTTTGTAGTTATAGAGCACATCCTGGTCCTTCCAGAAGTTGTCTAGTCTATTCTTGAAAGTATTCAGAGTTTTAGCACTAACAACGTCCTCTGGTAAGCTATTCCATAGACTGACAGTTCTAACACTGAAGCTGAATTTTCTTATATTGAGTCTCGGTCTCTGTACAAATAGCTTCTTGGAATTCCCTCTTCCTTGTTCCCTCATAATGTGGTCTCTCCTTAACTTGATAAAGTCTGCTGCTAATGGGTCATACTTTCCACTTGTTATTTTGTATACTTCAATCATATCTCCTCGGTGGCGCCTGTACTTCAGCGTTGGTAGTTTTAGTTTCTTCAACCTATCTTCATAGCTTAATTTTGCCAATCCTGGAATCTGCTTGGTAGCTCTTCTCTGCACTCCTTCAATCATCTCTATGTGTCTTGATTTGAAAGGGAACCAGACCGAACTCGCATAGTCTAAATGTGTCCTGACAAGTGTCTTATAAAGAGGAATGAAAGTTTCTTCATCCAAATGTTGAAACGTTCGCCTTAACATTGCAAAAATAGAGTTTGCCTTTTTCACCTTCTCGCTTATGTGTCTGTCAAAGCTGAGTTGTTCATCTATGATGACTCCTATGTCTTTTTCCTCTTGTACCTTCTCCAGAGTGCGTCCTAACAGCTCATACTCAAAGTCTTGGTCTGGGTCTTTCTTTCCAATGTGCATGTGTTTACATTTATCTGGATGGAACTTTAGGAGCCAGGTGTTACTCCATTCTGTTAGTTTCTCAAGATCTCTTTGAAGTGTCATTTTATCTTCCCTACCCTTAACTATATTGAAGATTTTCGTGTCGTCGGCAAATAGGTACACAGTAGAGCTCACGATATCAGGGAGATCGTTGATAAATATAACGAACATTATCGGCCCAATTACTGACCCCTGTGGAATGCCAGAAGTTACGTTATGCCATTTTGATGTTGCCCCGTTTATGGATACTTGTTGTTTCCTTCCACTTAGGTAGTTCCTTATCCAGTCTACAAGTTCTTTCCCTATTCCATATGCTTCCAGTTTCTTAAGCAGTCTGTTATGTGGGACAGTATCAAAGGCCTTTTGATAGTCCATGTAGATACAGTCAACATCATGTCCACTGTCCAAAGCCTCTGTCCATTCCTCTAATACCCTTAACAGTTGTAGTGAAGTTGATCTACCACTGATAAAGCCATATTGTTTAGTTGTAAAGAGGTTGTTGCTTACAAAATGCTCTATTATGTGGTCCCTAACTAGTCTCTCCATGACTTTACACACCACTGACGTTAAGCTCACTGGTCTGTAGTTTCCTGCTATCGCCTTGTTTCCTTTTTTGAAGATCGCGCTAATACGTGCTGTTTTCCATTCTTCTGGAACTTTTCTCTCGTCTATCGATTTCCTAAAGATCCTTGCTAGGGGTTCTGCTAATTCCACTCTTAATTCCCTCAATAGCCTTGGATGCATATTGTCTAATCCAGGTGACTTATCTGGCTTTAACAGGTTCAGTGCTTTGACAATTCCTTCCTCCAATATTCTTAATTCTGTCCACTCCTTCTTGATAGGGCGTTTGTCCAGTTCAGGTATGGCTTCCTCAGGTTCTTGTGTAAAGACGCTACTAAAGAAGTCTGCTAAAATGTTTGCTTTCTCTTCGTCCACTTCTGTTTTATTAGACTTTGGATTTTTAGGGTCTACACACAGTTCCCCGATTCCTTGTCTCGTTTTACTTTTTGAGTTAATATACTGCCATATCTTTTTTGGGTTGGATTTTGCCTCTTGTGCTATACTCTTTTCGAATGACTTCCTTGCTTTCCTCACAAACTTTGCCACTTTGTTCCTAGTCCTATTGTACTTTTTCCTTATGTTTGGATCCTTGGTAGCCACATATTTTCTGCTCAGTGCGTTTTTTTCTTTAATCAAGGTGACAGTTTCTTTATCCAAGGGCATTTTAGTTTTTCTGCTTGGTCTGATGGTGACTACTGGCACATATTTATCTTCTATGTCCTCAATTTTTTGTCGGAATTGACGCCACATCTCGTTTACTGTGCTCTGTGACTCCAGAATGCTTTCCCAATCTGTTTCGCTAATTTCCTTCTTCATACCTGCAAAGTTAGCTTTCCTATAAGCCCTCCTCTTTTTTGGTCCGCTTTTCAGTATTGCACTGCAAACATAGTTAAAGCAGATAACACAGTGGTCGCTCTTTCCTAATGGGCTTTGGTATTCCATTTCCTCCACAGCATTTTCATCCTTTGTGATCACAAGATCCAAAATGGTTGGAATGTTCGTTCCTCTCCACCTTGTTGGTTTTGTGACGGTTTGGAACATGAAGTTGTCCTGCAGACAATCTATGAATTTCTGCTCAGCAGAGTTTTCACTTTTTGTACACAGTAAATCCCAGTCTATGTTAGGAAAGTTGAAATCTCCCATAATGAGATAGTGTTTGCACTTCATTCTCGAGGCTTCAGTTATCAGGTTTCTTAAACATTCATTTTTTTCTTCGGTGTTGTCTGACGGTGACCGATAAATGAGGCCGGCTAGGAAATAGTCTGTGCTATTTATCTTTATTTTCACAAATAGCTGCTCCTCAAAGGACGCTGAAAGTTTTGCCTCCTCTGCATAAAGAGAATCATGTACATATAAAAGTAGTCCTCTACCTATGCTGCTTTCAATATTTACATGAAACATCCTGTATTCCTTCGTCCAATCCATCGTATATTCAGCTGGATTAGGTGCACATGTTGCATTTTTTGCCTTCACTTCTGTTATTCCTATTATCAATGGCTTTGTGTCCCTTATCCTGACCTGGAATTCATTGAACTTATTTCTAAATTGGTCTGCATTGGTGTAAAAGAACGAAAGTTTGTTTATCACTTTAAAATTATGTACATTATTTACATTCCTCTTTGTATCTTCTATTCTGGATCGTTTACCCTGAGCTTTACCACCTTCCTTGCCCAAGGTGGACCGCGCACACGGTAATTGAATTCCCCCGAACCATTTTTATTCAGTTCCTTGGCTTTCATATACAGCTTCTTTTCATTTTCCCTCTCTGTGCGTGTCAAATCATTTGCCAGTCTTACTTCACTGAATTCAATGTTTTCCCGTAACTTTCCACCTCGTTTAAAGAACTCCACTTTTTTTTCTGGGGTTGAGAAGGTAACGAGCAATGGACGGCGTTTCTTCTCTTTATTAAATTTACCAAGTCTCACTAACTTTATCATGTTTTCCTCTGCGATGTTCACTTCACAGACATCAGCAATTTCTTTCACATGATCTCTGTCATAGGAACGACGTACTTCCTTATTGTCTGAGTCACTTTCCTCTATCCCATAAATGATCATGTTACATTCTCTGTTTTTCCTCTCATTGATTTCACTCAGTACTGCTGATACTGGCACGGTGTGTTTTCCAGATTCACTCGCAGTCTCGTCCTCTGTATCGGCTTGATTTGATTCTGTTGATTTCTGTATTGCCTCAGAAACTATATCCCTCACTTGTTCTTCACTGCATTTCTTCTCCATCTCGTCCTCCAGATACTTAATTCTACTGTCGAACATCTTCATCATGTCTTTACATCTCTCCTCAATTTCTCTGTCCACGATGATATTTTTCTCCACTTTTTCTCGGCATGGCACACAGAACCACATGATATCACTACTGTCCATCAGATTGTATTCTTCGACCGACTTGTCCAGGCACTTAATACAAAAGTGGTCCTTGCATCGTTGGCATTCCAGTAATTTATCACTGGGGTCAGAGAAAGAGTATTTGCACAAGTTGCATTTCCAAATTTCCTCCTTGTCATTTGATCCATTTACAGGTTTATTAGGGGAGTTAGTTCTGGAGTTGTTCCTAGAGTTAGATGCTGATTTAACAGGTCTACCTCTTTTCTTCAGTTTGTTTTCCCCGCTTTGATCGAGTCCGCCATCTTGGATTTGTTTACTAGCCATCCTTTGTTGGGTATTTCGTAAATTTCGTAGGCAGAATAGATTTTCTCCACCACAGATTTATTGCAAAACCTTCTCAAGCACATTAGAGACTTACCACTACCCTTTCTATACAATTAGAACTCTTTTAGTTTGCAGAAAAATAATTTTTCTCTCCTTTGTTTTTCCAGTCCGTCTACACCGGAAGTCACCGGAAGTCCAATTGATGTCCCAGGGATTTATCTAGCTATTTTGTTTTACTACCGTTTTATATGTAAAGGGGAAAAATGAGAGCCGCAGGCTCGATCTGAGCGCCGGAGGCGCGAGTATTCTAGGGGGGTCCGGGGGCATGCCCCCCCGGAAAATTTTTAAATAAATGGAGCAAAATCCTGCATTCTTAGAGCTTCTGAAGGCCATTTGTAGACCTTTACAAAGGCAACAAAAACTTTACTTTTTAGACAAAATATTAATTAACAAAAAAAAAAAAAAAAAAAAAAAAAATTAAACCAGGTCAATACTTTATTTAATTTTTTCTCTCAATATCTATCACAAATCAGTTCTGTTTTTCATGTTTCACTACTAACATTGTTTTTGTTGTTACTCCATTCTTCCGATCCATAGTGATATAAGCTCCGTCTTACTAATCTACACTTTTCTTTTTAACTCTGCAATCCAGACGTATATTTTGACATCATGGACATGGCACATGTTTACCGATCAATATCAAATAGAAGCTTGAATATTCTACTCTCTCTTTTAAAAGCGTTTGAATGACTAGGATGGTAAATTAGAATATGCTGTTAAACTTCAATCGGACAAAAACGGAAAATTTCAGTACGATGTTTTAAATATTCTCTGTTTAATCAGAGAATTTTCTATCTGAAAAGGGGAATTTTTCACTTTTTTCAAGAGGGGAAAGGTACCGTTTACCGGTAGTAAAAACAGCCTTGATAAATCCCTGTGTCCCCTCTGGTAACAAGATGGTAGAATTTTGTGTTTCTTTCATATATTGTATGATATAGTATTACACATCAAATATTATAGTTTGAACAAAAAGTCTATCGTAGTATTTGTAAAATTTGCTTTAAAGTGCTTAAAATTGGCAATTAAAATTATTTTCAAAACTGGGGAAAGTATAAAATACACGAAAAAATACCCATAGTGAGCAACAAAAAATCATCGGCGTAAATCGAAGGTTTTTACAATGCTTGGATCTGTAGCTCTCTGCTTTATTTGTCTGAATTTTCCCAAGCAGAGAGCTACACTTCTGCAGCTACCACTGGGCAAGAAAAGCTAAAACTTATTTGAAAGCATCCTGAGGTTGTGTAAAGCCAAAGTTACTCAGGTGAGCATTGTGGCCCATGGGCCTCTTGTTCTTTTGATAAAAATTGTGAGTTATCAGGATCAGTTGTGAAGATGACATATTTTTTAATTTAGATCTATCTATAAATTTTCTCTGACAGGAATTTTGAGTTGATCGAGATCAGTTGTGGAGACATGACTGTTTGTTAAAGGACTCTGCAAGCTTCACCAATGACTATTCCCCATGTGTCTTCAAATGGGATGTGGTAGAAGTAAACCGCACTTACACCACGAGTCCAGCGACGAGACAGAGTCTGATTCCCACAAAAAAAGCAAGCACAAGAAATCCCTCAGCAAGAATGACAAGTGTGTGTGCAACCCAGGAAACAAAGTGGGTAGGTTCATTTTACGAATATTAATAATACATCTGTAAATGTGTGAGTTAGTTGGTACATTAATAATAACTTTTGTACTTTATTTTAAATTGGTTTGATGGTTTTAGAATTGATCTTGCACACACTATAGTTGATATGAAATTGCTGTTGCTTTTCCCTCACCAAAAGCTTGATATTTAGGTGACAGAAATAATGGAGTGTTACACTTCATCATTAACATCTATAGACAAAGTTATGATTATCTGTCTGGTACACTATGTCACTGTGATATGTTACATCTAGAGTTGGTTGTATGTGTGACAAAATTCAAAATGACGTATATTTGTAGGTGACACCAAGGAGAACAATGACTCCTCAAAGCCAGCACCAAACAAACGGAAAGATTCTGGAATGTTCAAGCTGCCACAAAAAGGTTCCGGAGCTTTATCTTCTAATGGAGTCCAGAAGGTGACACAGGGACTGGTAGGTCATCTAAATGTTTTACTTTATATAACAATTCACTATCACTCTGAAGCATTAGGGTGAAATATTAAAATTAATTTGTTTTTGACTGGATTAACTGGAAAGTGATATTAACAATTTTATTTAACATTACAGTAACCAGATGACAGTTGGCGATATTGGAATCTCTTCTTGTTAATTAAGTTCATGGAAGTTATCTGTCAAAATTGTTTACTCCTTTTGTTAACTGCATAGTTGACCATTTTCATTGAAATTATTAACGTTTAGCCATGCAGTTCACAGTGATATATTATTTCTTGCAATATATTCATATATTCTGAAGACATTTGCAAGAGAAATGATTATAAGCTGCTAAGTACTTGATGGTATCTTCTTAATGAAGTTTTCATTTGACACCTTGATGATGGCTATAAAGTAGCTAGATTAGCTAAAAAATTCATTCACTTATATGTATTTAATATTATTGAGTGAAATCAACACAGCAGTATATTATTTTACAATAATTTCTTTGATTTTAACAGGATCTTAAGAAATCCAAACTTGATAATGGTGTGCCAAATATAACTCAACCAAAAGTCAGGTATGTAAATAATTCATATAATTTTCGGAGAGGCATGCATATTTTTTTTATGCAGATTGAAACTGATATGTATAGAGTACATTTTCTTTCTCATTTGATGATATTCAATTCAGTTGTGACAAAATAAATGAATTACTATCTTGGCATCCGAAACCTGTGCAATCCATTTCACTGTGAAGTCTGATTTTTCTTTGTTTAATCTCCAATTTTGACTGTTTTCTATGTTCTTTACACTGTGCAGTCTGACATACTTTCTATTTTGACGCAAATATTATCTATCAATGCGTACCAGAATAGGCAGGTTTCACTGTACTTGATGAATGAAGTTCCATCTTAGTCTGGTTACATTAAGCTCTTGATACTTTTATCCCTGGATATTAGCATGAAATCAAGGTTCAGTTCAAACCTGTAAATAGTCAGACAGAATTAAGCCTTCAAAAAAGAAAAGTATTGTTTTTTGCTAAAAAATTATACCAAATTTAAAAAAAAAAATGCAATATGTATGTGTCTTCCATGTCAAAACATTTCTGTAAAGTAGTAAAATACAGCAGATTTTGATTTTCTCATGGAAGAGAATTACAGCAAAACTTGGTTATAACGAAGTCACTGGGACCTATGAAATTACTTCGCTATATCCGTAATTCATTATAATCGTATAAGAAATTCATTAAATTTATATAGCTGGGGATCCAAAATGACTTCACTATATCCGTGAATTCGCAATATCTGTGTTCGTACTAAACGAGTTTTACTGTATTAACTTTGTACATTTTTTTTTGCAGGGTAACAAATAGTCAGCTAGACTTCTTCAGAATGTTGGATGAAAAAATTGAGCAGGTTTGTCAAATTTTGAGAATTTTATTTTGTTCCACATAAGATTCAGCCAATTTATAGGACTTTAGAAACAACATTTCCATGGTACATGTAATTTTCTGTTTAAAAATGTTAATGTGATACTAACTGAATTGAATGAAATTGTGCTTAGAGTCTATAGATGATTGTTGACATGGCTAGGATTCTCATGTTTTGGTTCACCTTGCCTTTTTATGGGTATTGGTTCACCTTGCCTTTTTATGGGTATTGGTTCACCTTGCCTTTTTATGGGTATTGGTTCACCTTGCCTTTTTATGGGTATTGGTTCACCTTGCCTTTTTATGGGTATTGGTTCACCTTGCCATTTTATGGGTATGTGAAATATTGCCTTTCCAATCAATTTGTTCAAAAGCTTGTTAGCTCTTCCCTGTCTATGTAATTCCTGTTGACCATATCACCTACTGTAGCAGTATACTTTTAAGTTACAATGGTACTACTTTGCCTGTTTAAGGAATTATAAGATTATGCATGTCTCTTCTGTTTTAAATGAAGTGTTTTTACTTTTCTATGATAATTGAAGTATTATTGCCCGGTACTAGAAACACGTCTTTCACAACTACCATGGTAAAAAAACCAGTAGAGCTAAAGTCTCACCAGAGACTTCTGGTCCATAAGCCAAGAGATGGAAATCTACGGAGAGGTGTGAATACATCATCGAAGTGTTAATGACACCATCTGTTTCATTACTGTGACAATTAAGTTTATAGGAAAGTGTCTTGGCTGAGCCAATCATTAAATTGTCAACTAGAGGTACTGTTAGCAATGAGCTCACTAAATTATATCCCCCACCTCCCATATGTGTATAAATGGCAGTGTCCATGTTTTGCTATGGGAAACACAAAATATGTGTCGGATCAAAAATGAAAATAAGAGGTGCACAATGGTAATAAGTAATAAAGATTCTGAGAAAGTTTCATATAATTTCATTCAGTGGTATGAGAGGAGTTGCAGATAAGAGATGGGTACCCAAAAGCGTAACAGACGGACGGACGTACAGCTAGACGGACTTACGGACATTTATATATACCCTCCCACTTTTTATAATGTTTTTTAAAAATCTTTATGAGTAACTTGTTTGGAGAAGAGCTGTCTTTCAATTATTGATTCATTAGTGTTGTGTTATTTACAGAGGTATGTAAGACATTTATTTTGCAATCTGGTGGATATAAATAACAAATTTTTAAATCACTTGAACAGGTTAGCAGTTTCTATTGAAATTAATTGTCATACATCATTCATAAGCATCATTGGATATCTAACAAGCAAATTATTTGCTTAATTATAATGAGCATTGAGTTTTTTTTGCCAAAGTTGAAATAAATCGTTACCCCCAATGCAGGGTTTTGGTGTCTCCCAGGTTAGGCTTAGCTGCACTTGCTATTCAAGTACATGTAGTTTCCTTATTTCATAAGGAACTGAACTTGACCCTAGGTGGCTCATACTGTAATGCTTCTTGATACTCAGGTGAACCATGAAGGTCCCTGGCCTATCTGTTGATGATCTAGGTGATTCTGGTTACTCTTTGAGGTCTTGGTTCAATATGTAGCTCTTGAAGCCCATGTTCAATATTCTATCAATGTCCTTTCAGTCATGAATTCTCAAAATAGTTGTCTTGTTTATTTTAGACATAATGTTTGACAATTAGACAACACTATACAATTAGAACGCTTCCACAGACCAATTTTGTCTCTGATACCTCTGCATGGCACCAAATAACCTTTAAGCAAATCAATATTGTGATTCCATTCTTGTCTAAGTTTATGATATTAATTTTTCTTTTATTCATTTCAGGGTAGGGATTATGAAACAGATGAGGAATCGGAAATAGCCAATGAAAACGAAAAGCTGTCCAACGGACAGGATTAACTATTGTTTTGTTGTGTGTATATTGTCGCTGGATAACAGATTTAGTCATGGAGTGGGGAGAAGAAATTCCATTCTGTGATAAAACCATGTCTTTTATTTTATGTAAATGGCAGAATGCAGTATGCAAAAATTCATTGGTGGAAACCCTTAGACTTGAGTTAATTGACAAAATTTGGTGATTTGTTCATAAAAACTTTATTTTATTCACATCAAGCAGAGGACTGATTGATCAAAGTAAGATATTACTAAATGGCTCATTTGAACAATTATATATAGTATATTATATTGTACTGAATGACCATGTTTAACAGAGTAGCACTAATCAGTAGAAATGAGGCAATATTTCTACAAATTGTTATTAGGTGCTAAATATGTGTATGTACTAAGAGCACATGGAACACAGGGCATATTGTTTATTTCCTGTTTTTATTTTTCATTCTTGGCCCCCTAAATATAAACATGTTTCATCATAACTTTTAATTACATGTAGTTATGATCCAGAGGATTTGAACACCTACGTATAAATTTAGTCAACTATATTTTATCCTTGAGCCATTTTTTTCTTAAATTCAGAATGTTAATTAATTGTCATGTCCATTTTATGTTGGTTTAATACGAGATTTTGTTTTGTGTTTGGTATTTTGTTAAAAGGACAAGGTATGGTAACGACCAATTCTGGCCCCTTATTGGATGTAAAAATCTGAACATCTTTTTAATTGAGATAGCTTGTAGTTAAGAACTTAAAATGATGCTTGTAACAGAACCAGCACTACTGGATAATTTTGATAATGTTCACATGGAGGCAACAAGAGAGTGCAGAAGTAGAATATTTTCCTGAATTTCCTCAATTCTGGTGGAATTTCGTCATCTTTGAGATATTTTTCTCTTTGGGAAACTTAGAGCACAAGCTTGTCTATCTTAGATTTTTATACATATAATGCATATGCTAGAAATGCAAGCTTGTGTTCTACATTTTCTGAAACAATTGTGCTGTAAAATTGATGAAAAATGAGAAAATTTGGAAATTGACATATTTTCTGGCCTCTGTGATCACTGTGTATCCATAATTTTGAACGAATACTCACTTTGTGGCAGGGGTGACAACAGGTTTTTATTTATAAACTGTTGCATCATTCTAAAAGCCACTCAATATCAGGGGCCAGAAAGGGGTCTTAGCTTATCTTGTCCTTTGTCTGAACCTTTAAACTCTGCCTGTGTTAAACTAGGAAATCCATTTTTATGCACATAAGTGATTTTGAGAAAAAAAGAAAGTTGACATGATCTCAGATACTCATTGCCATGTGAACAGTCCCTGTAGATATTAGAAACCAAATGATATTGTATACCTGAAATCATCATAGGCTGCATATGTCATATTTGACATTTTCTTGAATCATAAATACATATGTAATTGACATAATTATGCATTAGTTTACTCCTATGTCAATCATTTTCATTGTAAATTGAAAGCTTAGGAAGTATAATTCCAGGTTTGTATATACTAAACAGAAACATTTTACAAAACATCTTATTAAGACCAATAAGGCTTATGTGCATTTATTAAAATTCCCTTTTAAATAATTGTGCAATATGTTGTATCCAATAATATTTTTGTCTTCAATTCAAGATTTGATTTTTTTATTTATGCTATTTATTTGTGGGTATATTTATTCTTTTGCTAAGACAAATCATTTTATTCTTATTGATTTTTTATTTAGGATATGTTGATATTCAATGAAACAAGTATTAATTCTGGCCATGCAATATGAAACTTAAAACATGTACAGCTCATTTTGTTAATCTGTTCTTTAATGATGCATTTAAATATTACCTTTGTTCCATACCAAAGTTTTATTTTTTAAAAATTTTATGCTTCAGAAGCTAACTCTCTCCAAAACAGAACAGTATTTGTAATTTTCTTCATTCTTCTTTTCTGAATCTAAATTCAAAAGATATAACTAAAGATAATGAGAGATGAAAAAGATAATGAAATGCAATATGGTAAAGTGACTATATATGTAAGTATACCCAAGATATCATAGGATTTGGTTGTCAGAAAATATATTCATATGGCCAAGTGGACATGGGTTACCATGGGGACAAAATAATGTGACTAAATTGAGTGGGGTTGTCAGGGATATAATCATGTGACTGAGTGTGCCTGGGTTGTCAGTGGAAATAATCATGTGACTAAGTGTGCTTGGGTTGCCAGGGGAAATATTCATTTAACTAAGTAGCCTGGGTTGTCAGGGATATAATCATGTGACTAAGAGTGCCTTGGTTGTCAAAAGAAATAATCATGTGACTAAGTGTGACTGGGTTGTCAGGGGATGTAATTTGATGTATTATCCATGTTTCATTTTATCAAGAAGAATAGTCAATTTAAAAGTATATTATGTAAATTATTGCTCATGTTAAGCCATGTGATGCCATATGAAACTCTAATTTTTGTCTGAACTTTTCATAGTTTTACAATATCATCTCCATTCCACTTTGTTTAATAGTGAACTGTACATTGTTTTATGTTTTCTAAATGTTTATGCCTGAAAATGACAAAAAACAATCAAAAAAGCATTTGTATCCCTACATATTGCATTAATGTATACAGTGATTGATTTCGCATTCATATGTCATTTTTGTAAACACATTGAATTAGCGTCTTATGTAGATACTTTGTTGTTGCATTCCATACATTTTCTTGAATTTATAATACACAGCAGCTTATGAAATGCACGAATATACTCTAGCTAACAGAATGATAAAGAACTGAATTTTTTTATTTTTTTTTTAATATTATTAAATTGCGGTCTGATGGCAGAAATTTTATTACTTTATATCAGTTTGTGTACAATTATTGTTATGAAGCATTAAATGATAATTTTTATACTACTTTGTGTCAAATGTTTAAGTCAAAATTTGCAGTTCAATTTTTTTCGTTTGTCATACAACCTTGTTTGACTGAGGGCATGTAATCACAAAGTATAATTATTTAACTTTTATAAGGATATTCTTGCACCATTTGGTATTTTAAAAGTTATTTTTGATCTTTTTTCTCAAAACATTCTATTTGTGGAAGTTTGAACTTCATCGATATAAATGTCATTAGTCTATGACATCAACTGTGTGATGTGAATATTTATTTTTTGCATACACCTGGTGTGTAGGTGTAAATTTATTTATTTAAAGGTGCTGCAACACCACGTAACAAAGTTTTTTCTTATCCTAAGGTGAAATTTTCAATTATTGTTCATATTTTATTTAGCATTTAGAGTTTAAAGATACTCAAATGATAGAAAGTTCAATACTATGAACTTGTTTGCAGTATCAAATGACCTTTCCACCCTCGGATGTTTTTAAAAAAAAATTCCTCTATAAATTTGATAATCTTGATAGGTTATCACTTTCCATGAGAGTATGGTATAGTCCTGTAAATAGCTTCTTATTATTTTTAGATTATGTTGCAATAGCATGAAATGCTCAATGATATCAGGTAGTATTTTGAGGGGTGGAATTATGCATTTTAAAAATATTTTTTGTGTCTGTTTTTTCATCAAAAATCATATAGTGCAATTTTACAAGGTGTATGTCTACTTTCTCGTATGTTTTGTTTTTTGTATGTTATGCAATACATCTTTTTTATGCTCCTTTTTGAATCTAACAAAAATAATTGAACATTTGTGAATTCACAATGAAGAAGGACCATTTTTACAGTCATTCTTTTTCATTCTTTGAAGTTACTTTAGAAAGATGGAGAAAACATATTTTCCAATGTACAGAACATGCAAAGAATATTAATGCAGTGAAAGAAAATATTTTACCCATTCAGAACACAGGCACTTGTTTCATAAACAGGGTATTTCCTACTTATTTTTGTCATAAAAATAAGTAGGTAGTATCTCATATATGAAAGAAGTGCCTGTGATTCAGAATTTAAAAAAAAAATAGAGCTATATCAATGAAACATGTACAAATGATCTTTAACAGTGTAGTAGAGTTCATTTTAAACAATCAGCTGTTATATTTTATGTCTATTTCAGTCAAATGCACTGAGATATTGAATACAGAGAAAAATATATATTCCATGTGCCGTTGAGATAAGATTAGGCCTAAGTCTCACACGAATTAAAACATCTTTAACATTTCTGTTATAATTTTGTTGTCTGCCAAAGATAGTTCGTCTGTGATCTTTATAGAAATTCTATTATTTAATTGTCTTTTTTTCATGTTCATTTTGTTATTGCTTGTTTTAAATATGTATGGCAAAAAAATAAAATTTGCATAATAAAGAATAATTTCTAACTTATGTATAGTTTTATCATGATAATCAGTTGTTTAAAGACACCAGTGCTAAATGTTTTTGGACATTGAGAAAAATATATTGTTTAAAGGTATTGAGCTTATATATTTAATTTCACTACATGGTACAGTGTTCCTAGCATTTACCCAGGATAAACGTTCAAACACAACACAATATCAGTGAAAATCGGGAATCGAACTATCAAATACTCAGTATTACGGCAGATACCACTGTCATAAAAATTACCCAAGATTCCATACATATAGCATGCATTTACTGACGTTGTCTTGTTTTGAAGTATATAAGGAAACAATTTTAAATAAAACTAGAAAAAGAACTATGTGGAAATCTTAATACTGCACTATAAACTAGTCTGAAATAGTTCCATTTCTCAGCGCTATCAGAAATAATCTCACCTGCCGACATTACGTCAGAGACAGAGTTGAAAGATTATTTGAAAAGGAAAAGGCCAAAACAAGCAAAGATTTGGTTCTTGGTCTATCCTGCTGCGATATGTGATTTAGGACAAATCCGCCAAATATTTTGGCCTGTTCGGAAACAACGGCTATATACATGTATAAAGTATAACCGCAAACACGAGAAAAGTGTCTTGTAGTCCGATTTATATATCCCTGTATATTCACAGGCAACTGATTTTTTTGTTATCGTCAAGTAGTAAATAAAGTCTTAGAACGAAATATTCTACCCCCTCTAAATGAATATATAAAAACTCAAAGAATTTGATACTGGATATAGATTCTTTTACTACTTGCTGATAAAAGTACAGGCGCATGTGGTTCAACGACGGTAGTATTGTTTTTAGGAATTCGAAAAATGTTTTAGTGTCAGAATGAAGGGTGAATGAAAATCGTCAAGTTACCAGTGTGGAGGAATTAGTAGGAACTACATGTATTTAACTTCCGTTGGCCTTTTACGAAGTAATCTATGACTGTCTATTTCTGTCACCTGTGTCGGTATCTTTCGATTGGCCACCATCTTCAAACGACCTCTTAAAGAAAACTTTTCAAAATGGTAAGTATTTAACTTTTTTCGAAAGGACTTCTACTTTATGTTCAGGTTTTAAAGTTTCAAATTTTTAAGAACTAAATGATGAAGTATATTTTAAAATCTTAGATCCGGTTCTTGGTATTGGCTGTTCTTTTCGTTGGAAGTCATGGACAAGGGTAAATATCATTTCCGTAATCTTTAGATATATGTAATTTTAGAAAAATGCAAAATCATGTTGCCAATACATAATAATTACAAATATTATAAAAACAAATTAACGCTTAAGACCAATGGAGTGTTCGCTTGAATGTATGTAACTTCCTTCAGATGACACTATTATAATATATCTGATCATTTTCTAAATTTCATTTCAAATACATGTAACGGAATTAAATGGTTTTAATGCCTTTGTATTGATAAATACATCATGCTTCTATGTGCTGTACAATGACGTGTCAATGATTGTTATCCCCTCGCAACGGAGTTGGAGGGGTATAGGAATTTTATGTTTGTGTTGTTTGTTGGAAAGATGGTCTAGTTTGTCCTTTGTATAAAACGGAAGTGATGTAATTTAATTGTATCAGATCGATGTCGAATGCAGCCTTAATTAATATATGAAAATAAACATGCTCTTTGCGAGGGGATGCTCCCTTTGCGGTTCCCTTGTTTTGCTTTACATGCTTTACAATGATCTGTCAATGCTTGTTCTGCTGGCTTTTATCTGTGCTTCTCCCTTTCTTCCTACATTAATATGATCCCCAACTCCTCCAGTGAGGTGGATCCAAAGCTGGACATGTACGGCATCATTAATGTCCTCTACCTGAAGGCCGACAAGGACATGAACGGAATTATCTCGGAACCTGAGCTAGAGGACGTCTATCATGGCTTCGATACCGACGGTAACCAACAAACTTAGCTAGTCGCTACCATTAACAATAATCATACAGTAACCATTTATTAACAAAACATCCATGCCTTTAAAACGTATTAATTTTTGCTGGATTTTTTCATATGATATTTATTTTAATTGCTAGAAATCATTTCAAGAGTAGGCCATTGGAAAGTATAGTGTCAGAATTTGTTTTATAATATTTAAACACAATGCAGAGGTTTGAAATTGTGTCAGAATTTGTTTTATAATATATTAAAATACAATGCAGATATTTGAAATTGTTTCTAAGGTAATGGTCAGGTGACCAAAACGGAGTTTGTGTCGCTATGGCAATCGATCACGCACCAGAATCAGGAGCACGCAGAAGCTTTCTTCTACCTTGCTGATCTAAATGATGACAACATTATTGACGCAAAAGACCTGAACCCAATGTATAATGTCTTCGACACAGACGGTAAGTATTAAACATCCTTCTATATTATTTAATGGTTAGGTATTGTCATTTCGGTTGTTGTCAATTTTTTGAGGAACTTAGACACAATATGTATAGTAACAGAATATATTCCAGTTCTTCGTATTCTTGTATAACACCCGTACCATAAACCAAACTTTTCAATTCAAAATTGTGACCCTGCTGTTGAAGGCTCTTTCAATTATCTTGAAAATAAAATATCAATACTGTTTGAAAAATTCTTGAGAAGCAATACATTTCAACAATATTTGTTCTCTAATTGAAATTTTTTATATCACCTCACAGAGCTCACATCAAAAAAATATCCTGAAAATGTTCAATAATTTGTTTCATTTATATTAACCATATCGTCTATTTTCTTCCATCGACAGGTGACGGTCAAGTAACAGCCAACGAATTTGCAGAGAAATGGATTGGGGTTAATAATTTTATTTTCATTTTATTTACTTTTCTGCATGAGATATGTTTCAAGTTTTGGAAACTTTGTTTTTATCTCTACAATAAAATGAGAGATATCTCTGTAATTTTCAGATAAATTTTATTTTCCGAATAAATAGCAAAAGGGTTTGCCATAAATAACAGTTATAAAAATTGATACTGTTGTAAATGCAATTCTTTCAATCTTTCATTGCAGAATTTTATTCCCCCCTACGATAATATAATAATTTATGTTATTATAAAATTATGCTGTAGATCATTTTGGAAGCTCCGCTCGCTGTATTGTTCGAAAGGGCTGATGTCAATAAAGACAACATACTCACAAAACACGAATTCTCACTCTACTTCTCATCTTTTGACACAAATGGTAAAGTTCCTTCTCTTTTAAATTGTTTTTTTTTCCATTTGCTTTTGTTTGGTCTTTAATCGTTAAATGAAGAATAAGAAAGAAATGAAACTGATTTAATAAGGGCACTTGCATAACCAGTAAATTATCAAGAACTGTACATGTATATCCGGTTTTATCGCGTTTTGGAAATTTTGCGAAAAGGGGGTAGATTTGTACAGATTTATTTTGCGTGAGTTATTTATTACGATTGAAGATATTAAAAATGTTAATGTTTTTATGTCACATTGTATAGCTGACATAATTTCTGCGTGTTTTATATTTTGCGAATCAAAAAATGTCGCAGCTGCAGAAAAAGCGACGAATAGATCACCGCGAAAAAAACGGATATTTATCAGTGAATAAAGTGACAGTGGTGATAAGGTGACTCAAATTACTACCAAAAATTACAAAGACTGAAAATACATCGATGTACTTCAAAATTAAAGCATCTTTCTACATGCAGGAGATCATAGTGTGACGAGAACTGAATTCGAACACGGCTGGGTCTCTTCCGGTTTTGGAACCACGCAGGAATCGGATACTTTTTTCGCCGCTTTGGACACAGACGGTGATGGACGCATCACTGCGTCACATGATCTGAACACAAGATTTACCACGCTTGATGTTAATCGTAAGTCATTCTGAAAGGTACCAAAATTGTGGATCACAAAATAATATTATTCTCCTATAAATGCCAGCTTTAGGTCAAGTTAATGTCAACTTTAGATTCCTCCGGCAGTATTATTTTGTTGTAGTTCATATTTTGATTTTTCCTCAGCCTTTTTGTTTTTGTTAAATCTCTTCTGAATTTAAAATGTATTTTATGACAAACAAATGTTATTTCGATCTAAATGCTTCTTTGGCAGATGACCATCATCTTATCATTTTGGAAGTCGTTAAGGTAATACACATTTCTTTTCGATTTCTAAATACATGTATTTATACATGTATATTTTTTATGATTTTTTTTTCATTTTGCGTATTTTTTTTTTATAGATGGCAGCACTTTTACCGAAACCTTCTCTACAAGGTTAATGTGATATTTTAAAAAACAGTATACCTACTGTAAAATCTACGGGATTGTCGGACCAGAATTAATTGTAATTCAAAATAAATAAAATTTACGATTCCTTGTTCCTCTTTCTTGAGTAGTTATTTTAGTGAAGAAATTAGAGATCAAAATTTTAAAATGGAATGCAAAAGTTATGTCAAAATATCAATCGCCCATCATCCACGATCAATATTTCCCTAGGATGAAATGTCCGACAGAGTGTTAACCCTTTTGGTCCGCCATTCTAAAAATTCTTAGTTTTCCTTGTCTTTTTTGTCCTTTATTAATTTTCTTATATAGACAAAACAAAAGTCAATAGAATTTCATATAAAATATTTTACTCATGAATAAATAAATATATAAAGCTTAATATAAATTGATGATCCAAGATGAAAATCCCTCAATTAGCTTAAAAGATGGTCCACTATTGTATTTTTTTTGTAAAAAAAAGTTTCTTGAAAGCGCTTGGAGAAGATGGTGAAAGAAAGTTCAAAGGATGAAAGAGATCAAAGAAAAAAATCTTTTAAAAAATCCAGGACTTCTCTTCTTTTCGTTCCTATCCTTCTTCTGAAAAAAAAAACGAGGAGTTAAATGTGAGTAACATTCACAATTTTTGGTTTAAGGAATTCCATTTTTTAGCCTTCTTGCATATCTATGGAAACAAGTAATAAAACTCATGTGTCAACTGAATGAGGAAGAAAGTTCAAGAAATTGTGTTATATGAATTCATTTTTTCATAAAATCCTTTTTAAAAAAAACAAACAAAAAAAAAACAAACAACTTGTTGGCAGAAAATAGGTTTTCGTCAGATTTGATCTATGTGGTGTGGTCTAGCTTTATTGTAAAATAAGATGGACACTTCACCCTCTCCATTCTCTTGGAACATTAAATATACTAGCAATACTTAGCCATATCTTTATGTATCTCTGAATTTATTTATCATGGCCACATCACTAAATTTTCCATTTACCAACCCATTCTTGTAGAGTACTAATACTTGAAAATGTCATCACGCTAGCGCTTCTTTTTCGTATATTGTCATTTATAATTATAAATTAAACGTCAGAAAACATGCCAATCACACATGTTTTCACATGTTTCTTCAATTAAGACCTCTCATTTAGCTATAATGAAGAATAGTCATTCCATTTGTCCATAAAAGTAATCATTTCCTTTGTTTCCCAAAGAGCCTGCATTATCAGAAAGGAATACTAATTCCCGTAAATCTATAGATATTTTTACAAAATATAAACACTATGGTAAATTGGTAAACCTTTATTTTTTGCGTTTCTTCTGCTTTAAACAAACTAATTTCATTGTCATTAAAAGTGTTTTTCTGAAACAAACTATAACAGTTACTGTTACTTGTCCATTAATTTTCAGAAAAATATATTAAATGCATTGCAAACTTGCATTGGAAATTGCTTGAAATATCGACAGTAAAAAATTATAGATTTACTGATAAAAATGAATCTATGAATTTCTTATAGGAATTGCAGAAAACAAATTAAAAATATATTTAAAGTATTTGATAAAAATTGATTTTTAATATAGGGTAACATTGAATGCGTAAAAATATTTTTGTAAAATTCTTTCAAACCATTTTTTTAAGAATAAAAGTGAAAGCGTAGATTTAATTTATATTCATAATTTCTGAACTTTCTATTTGTATGTCTTTTATGGGACTTTAAACATTGTTTCAACATATTTTATCCAATATGTGATTCTAGTAATTAAATTAAAAAAATAAAGCAAAGTCAATAAAATGAATTGTGTAATTATTTTAGTCACCTGATTCGTTATGACAAATGTTGAATTTGTTATAACGACTTTTAATTTGATAAAATAAGTAGTAATTTTGTAAACTGTTAAACACTCCCATTGTCTTACAGAAGCACATGTCCTTAACAACCTTCCATGGCTTTGTAATTATATATACACATGAACAATAAAAAAAGGAAAAGAAATATTTTTAAAAAATATTTTTATTACACTTCATTCAAAGAATTATGACATAAAGACGGATTTCTATTTTATAGAATATAATATCTACGAGAGGATAACAAGGAATGTACACGACAAGTTGTCTCAGTGTCCGTATGGTGACCTCAGGGAACAAATGACCTAACCGCATGCTGCAAAGAAAATTGTAAACACGTAAATTTACAGTTTGAGGGTACAATAGAATCGATTTAATTGAATATGTGAATAGAAATGTTTTGCTATTTTATGAAGTTGAAGAAACTCACTATTTTCCGTGATGGTACGAGATTCGACCACTCCCGCATTACACATGGCGACCGTAGCTTTAGAGTCTCCCTTTACTAAAACAATCACTCGTTCGTTTCCTGCGTTGATCTCTTTGCCTGAATTTGATTAAACATATCTTTTTAAACAACTTTTAAAAATGACAAAATTAAAACAGCAGTCAGATTCAATAATTTAAATTACTAGGGACGTTGCATTAATCAACACGTCAGCATTAAGTTCAATCAAAACAGTTTTTAAATCCAATTTTGGATTGACCTTTATTATTAACCTTACCGCTGTTAAATGTTATCTTGTAGGAACAGCTGCTCAGTTTCTGGTATTTCATGCAACGATAAACGACGAAGTCCGCTCCAAAAATGTTTACTGGAGGAGAACTACAGAGGGGAAAAACCCTGTTATGTTTTTTTTTATCCTTCAGCAAAGATTTCTTTTGATGAACATTTCATTTCAAGATTTAATTTAAAAAAGGTAATCTTCAAGGTGACGGTTTGCTAAGATATTCTCTCCTTGTGTACCTACGCCAGTAAAATTTGATCCGTGTCCTCATCGATACAAGTCCAGCTGTTAACTCTACTGCCAAATAATAATGTCACATCCCAACCAGTCACCCCCGAGGACTTGAAATCCACCTTTTTGTTTGTGCTCGAGTCCGTCCATTCACCAGTCAGGTCTGGCGGGAAAGATGTACAGACCGCCAAACCTAAAGTTATGTTCAAAAATACCAACCAAAAAAAAAAAATGCAGAAATTTTAAGAATGGTCTCACTTGCAAAAAGTGGTATTGGATGTTACTTAATTCTACCACAGCATTTGAGGCATTGGCACATACTTTCAGGTTTGTTTGTTTGTTTGTTTTATTTTTGCTTATGAATTCGGGTATCAACTCACCTAATATGCACTAACTGTCACCGGTAATGTGTTCATTTTGTCTCTATAAGCTTTTTAAAATATCGTTTTCAACTAATATAGCTTAATCGTTGATCAATATATTCAAACCAAAATTTCGGGATTTTATTATAAATATCAAAAATCGTACACTCAATGAAATAAACTAGAGGTACTGTGAGCAATGGGCTCACTAAATGATACCCCCCGCTTCCCATATGTGTATAAATGGCAGTGTCCATGTTTTGCTATGGGAAACCCAAAATATGTGTCGGATCAAACAGTAAAATAGGAGGTGCACAATGGCAATATGTAATAAAGATTCTGTGAAAGTTTCATCAAATTTCATTCAGTAGTATAAGAGGAGTTGCGGATAAGAGATGGGTACCCCAAAGCGTAACAGACGGACGGACAGACGGACGGACGGACGGACGGACGGACGGACAGACGGACGGAATTAACGATTACTATATACCCTCCCGCTTTTCAAGCGGGGGGTATAAATATATAGTGTTCACCTGACATTCACAGCAAACGCCTTTCAAAAGCATCGACATACTAGTTAATATACTTGAGTTATATTTCAACATCATAAGAAAAACTAGAGAAAGAAATAACCAATCTTCGCAGTAATTTTAACACCAAACGTACAATTTAATACATGTATGATTATAACATACACTGTACTCACATGTAGTTATAAATGGCAGAAGAAGCAAAAGTGAACGTTGTTCCATTTTTGTCCTCCTGTTAAAAAAAAAGACACCTTCGTTTTAAAAATGTATACAATTACTTCAAAAATCATTCATTTTTATTATTCAACCTTGGCATTGATAAAAAATTCACATACATTGTATGTTGAAATAAATGGCTGTCTTCCTGTTTAAAAAAAATGACACTTTCGTTTTGTATCCAATTGCTTCATTTATATATTTTTTATTATTAAACCTTAGCATTGATCGAAAACACACATCTGTTGAAATAAATAGCCGTTCTCCTGTTTCAAAAAAATGACAACTTCGTTTTGATATTTTATACAATTACTTCAAAAATCAATTTTTATATTATGATTTAACCTTAGCATTGATTGAAAACTCATATACATGTATGTTGAAATATATAGCCGTTTTATCCAAACTTGCATTGCCTTGTTTGTTTCGATTTTTAGTTTTTTTACTTCTAATTTGAAGGATTTTGTAAGACTCATTTACCTCTACATAGTATTAAAAACGATTGAAACACCACTTAATTTTTTTTTTCAATTATCTTGAAAAAATCACATTCTTTTTATTGTTTAAAAATTTCTGGCGATGCAATAACAAATACGTTTCACGGATATTTCTTTCTCGGTCTTTTATTTCATCTCACATGCAGAGCTTACGGTAAAAAAGGTTCCTGAAAATGTTCAATAATTTGAGATATAGAAAGTTAATGTTACTACAAGTGGATAAAGTTGTTATGTTTTATGTGGAGATCGTGAACCTTGAAGAAATTTCTAATTAGCTGTATCAGTAGACATGAGCTTTCTAAATACCCAGCTCATTGAAGGATGTTGATATTTTTACCCAAATAATCAATCATATTTCTCGAAAAATATTAGTATGTTTAAATATCACTACAGATATCTTTGTTACTTTATTACCAGATCATATAGCATATTTAAGATATTTCAACTATCGAAACAAAAATGCTATTAATATCGTATTCATTTTTTAAAAATGCATTACTTTTATTTTCTTCAAATTAGTGTTTGTGTTTTTTCCAGTTACTAGAAGCTACGTAACTTTACTCACATTTCAAGTCCGTTTTAGTAGCAAATTACAACTAATCAGTTTTACTCACATGTCGTAGCCAGATACTAGTAGCTAGCTCTAACAACATTTAAAGTCAGTAAATAGTAGCCAGTTACTAGTAGCTAACTTTACTTACATATCGTAGCCAGTTACTAGTAACCAACTTTATTTACTCGTACTTGTCGTAGACAGTTACTAGTAGCTAACTTTACATATCTCAATAATTTGTTTATAGGGATATTGACTAACACGGCTATTCTCATATATTCAGGTGACGGCCAAGTAACAGCCAACGAATTTGCACAGAAATGGATCGTGGATAATAAAATCTAATTACTTATCTTTGGTTATAAAAAGGATGATAAGTTATTAAAGAACTCTGGTGGACAATTTTTTAAGATAAAAGAGTAATTTATTCTTTAAAAAATCACCCCCTAAATTATATAACTATTAACCGTTATTGTTTGCTGTATATCATTTTGGAAGCCCCACTGGCTGTATTGTTTGAAAAAGCTGATGTCAATAAAGACAACATACTCACACAAGACGAATTCTCTCACAAACGGAAAAGTTCTTTTACTTTCAAATTGTTTTTTTTTTTATTTGCTTATGTATTTGGTCTTTTACTGTTTAATGAAGAATAAGGAAAAAATGAAATTGATCCAATAGTAGCACTTGCATAACCTATATTATCAAGTATACGTAAATTAACCAGTGAACATAGTGACGGTGGTGATTACATGTAGGAAACTCAAATTACTACTAAAAATTACGAAGACTGTACAACACATTGGACTTCTTCAAATTTAAAACATCTTTCTACATGCAGGAGATCATAGCGTGACGAGAACTGAATTCGAACACGGCTGGGTCTCTTCCGGTTTTGGAACCACGCAGGAATCGGACACTTTTTTCGCCGCTTTGGACACAGACGGTGATGGACGCATCACTGCGTCACATGATCTGAACACAAGATTTACCTCGCTTGATGTTAATCGTAAGTCATTCTGAAAAGCACCATTTACCATGAAAGATAATTCAAGTAATTGTGAATCACCAAAAAATATTATTCTCCTACACATGCCATTGTTTAGTCAAGTAAATATCACGTTTATATTCCTCCGACAGTACTGACATTTTGTAGTACTAAGAAAATATTTTAATTTTTCCATACCCCTGTTCTTCTGAAGTTACACAATATTTTATGACAAATAAATGTTATTTTAATCTAAATGCTTTTTTCACAGATGACCATCATCTTATCATTTTGGAAGTTGTTAAGGTAATGCATATTTCTTTTCAATTTCTTAATACATGTACATATTTTTTAGGATTTTTTAAAATATTTTTATTTTTTCAGATAGCAGCACTTTTATCGAAACCTTCTCTACAAAGTAAATGCTATATTTTAAACACAATTTACATACTGTAAAATGTACGGGATTGTAATTCAAATAAATTACATTTATACCATCGTTCTTGTTTTTCTGACTGTAAACCAAAATCTCAATACATGAGTCTACTCTGCTCTGTTTTTTGCCAAATATAACATGAACCTTTCAGTTGTTGTAAAAGAGCATTTATTTGTATGCCAAACAAAAATTACCAAATAAGGACACAAATTAGAAATGACCATATTTAAACATATTCTTAATTAAGATTAAACAAATATAATAACAACCTAAAAATAGGACTAGAAAAAATTTTGGCAAAAAAGATGGGACAATCCTTTAAAAAACGCAAACAACACTTTAACAACACACACAAGACTAGAATAAACACACCTTGGGAACATGATATAACACATTATGTTGAGTATTCCAAACATGCTAAGAATAAATTTCCACTTATTATGCCTAGCTACAGTTGAATAAAAAACTGAGTCATATGACAAAAATTTTATGCGCCTCGGTGTACATCATAATCCATTCACAAATGTAGAGGTAGCAGGGGAGGGGGTGGGTGAAAACATCTTCATGACAGTGCACATGCAGACTTGAGACAATGATTACGTGACAAGATCAAATTATAATTACTGGTACAGGTTGCGTGTGGCACTACAATATCCGGAAAAATCTTAACAATATGTAATTTATTGATAGATGGTATAAATTACTTTATGTTGCACATAAATACAATTATACCATCGTTCTTGTTTTTCTGACTGTAAACCAAAATCTCAATACATGAGTCTACTCTGCTCTGTTTTTTGCCAAATATAACATGAACCTTTCAGTTGTTGTAAAAGAGCATTTATTTGTATGCCAAACAAAAATTACCAAATAAGGACAAAAATTAGAAATGACCATATTTAATCATATTCTTAATTAAGATTAAACAAATATAATAACAACCTAAAAATAGGACTAGAAAAAATTTTGGCAAAAAAGATGGGACAATCTTTTAAAAAACGCCACAAACTTGTCAATAACTAATAAGTTATAGACAAGTGCCCCATCCAGAGGAGACGAATGTAAAGCAGATACACAGCGGAAATGTCAACAACGTAATACTTATCAGGTTGACATTTATAAGAAAATTGTCATACATAATCTATAGTAAAGGGGGGAAACTACTGCACAATTTGTTCTACTGTACAAAGTATCCTATAAAAACATTTTCTACATTTCCAACAAACTTGAAACTGTTCACAATTAAACCTAGCTACCACAGGAGTCATATGAATTGTAAAGAATTACCGGTATGTCACAAAGTCCTGAGTTGAAACATAAGTAGCAAACTATATGTACAAGCAAATCGTTTCAATAATACAATTTTTAAAACAAACCTGTGTAAAATTTTTATATACTATACAATATTGAGAAACTTTGCATAATGAACAAGCAACATGTCCCCAAATATTAATTACAAACAAAAATACATGCACCATCAAATTCAATGTCTACAACAACGCTGCCTCAGACAGTCATTGTATTGATAAGAAAAAGTTTTATATGTACATGTACCCAAATGCTGCCTCAGACAGTCATTTTAACTACCAGTCACTAATTCCCAGCAATGCCGCCTCAGACAGTCATCGCAGTTATTCAGAACTTCACAAAATTAATGCTGCCTCAGACAGTCATTTAAGTTACAGATATAATTCAATGTCCACAACAACGCTGCCTCAGACAGTCATTGTATTAATAAGAAAAAGTTTTACATGTACATGTACCCAAATGCTGCCTCAGACAGTCATTTTAACTACCAGTCACTAATTCCCAGCAATGCCGCCTCAGACAGTCATTGCAGTTATTCAGAACTTCAGAAGAGTTACATATTTTTATAAATGTCACATTATGCCTTCTACTTCACTCACAGGTTCAACAATCCTATAAGAATTCTACCGTTTGTGAACATAATAATAAAGCAATGTTAAAAATCCAACAACACTATGGGTACTGAGCTTGAACCCCCCTAAAATACAGCTGCCTCAGACAGTCTGACCTGATTGGGAAACATCAATACAATCAAATACTGGGATTCGAAAGTAACGTTTTACTGCATTTGAATTCCAACGCCCCATTAGACGGATTTTATCCTCAGGTATTTTACACTGAAAAGCATGTGATGCTGCACCTATCCGAAAGCTATGCGATTTATAGTGCTTTGAGCTAAGCCCAATAAAAGCCAAAATGTTTTTCAATGCTGATGTATAAAATGACTGTGTTACTGGAGCAGATCCATCAAAAGAGAATAAAGGCCCTTGTTTTGTCCTTCTTACTTTCAGATACTTTGCCATTGATTGTACTGGACAAATAGATTTGGATTTTTGAGCTGCTATTTGCAGACATACTGGTCTGCCTGTGTGATTGTGCTTGAAATGTTGAAGTGTCAAAGTCATAAATTCCTTTTGTTTTTTATCTTTAGACAAATTGCTTAATTGAATTAAATTCTTGTGCCCAGACCTTGTTGACTTTGCTTTTATTTCTCCCACTCGCAAAAAAGCAAAAAAGCTAAGTGTAAACATTGCAGCCAGAAGACGCTTGTTATACTTTCCACAAACCGTAAACTTTAATGCTCGAATTAACTGAAATAAGATTTTTGGTGTTATCGGTAATCGAATATCAGGTGTACTTGACAAGTGTTGAGCACCCTTAAGGAGTTTTTTCACGACAAAAAATTGTGTTGGATCTGCTAGCCCTTGAATTCTATGATAGTAAGAGATCCCAGCTTAATATGTATTGATTGTGTTATAAGATCTGCCCTTGCGGTGTAACCATGCTATAAAATATACTACATCTGTACCTTGGGATGGGAATTTAGCGCTTGTTGAGAACGTTTGCCTATGGTATTTGTCATATACAGCAAGTGCGGTCTTGTAAGATGAATGAGTATTTTGAGAAACTGCTGCTTGCAATAATTCAGATGCAGTTTCTTCTAAACTTGAAGGTACTTGACTGGTATGCTTTCTGGGTATTGATCCATATGTGGTGCCAAAGCCCTGAATTTTTCGACCTGTAAACGCGAAAGTAAATCTGGTAAGATATTCAGTTTCCCAGGTATATGTTCTGCTTTGAAAAGAATGTTAAAGCGTAAGCAAGCTAAAACCAAACGTCTTACTAAATGCATAACTGGAATATCTTTTGATGATATTTTGTTAATAATATTAACAACTGCCATGTTATCTGAATAAAAAAGGATAGAGCTGTTGGCTAAACTCTCCCCCCAGGTTTCAACCGCTACGACAATAGGAAATAATTCCTTAAATGTAATATCATATTCCTGCAAATGTATCTCTTCCCAGCCCCCATAAAACCATTTCTTGCCTAAAACTGCCCCATATCCTAAACTTCCAGCTGCATCAGTGTACATGTTAAGTTTATCTGAGTTTTGCCATACCTCATCTATGAATATAGATTTTCCATTAAAATTGTTTATGAATTCACTCCATGCTTCTAAATCTAGCCTAGACTGCTTATTGAGACGAATTCTGAAATGGGGTTTACTTACTCCTTTTGTTAGATTTATAAGACGTCGCAGGAAAGCTCTTCCTGGCACGACTACACAACATGCAAAATTTAATAAACCAATTAAAGATTGAAGATTCCGCAGTGTGATCTTTTTGCATTTTTTTGCTGAATCAAGTGCAAGTTTAATTTTTTGTATTTTTTCTTGTGGAAGTCTAGCCTCCATTTTTATAGTATCTAATTCTATCCCTAAGAATACCATAGTTGTTGAAGGTCCCTCTGTTTTTTTGGACTTGATTGGGATTCCAAGAACATCACACATAGATAAGAATTGTTTTAATGATGAATGACAAATGGCAGAATTAGGAGGACCTATAAAAAGAAAATCATCCAATATGTGCAACATATTGGGAACCCCAAATTTGCTGCAAGCAATCCATTGTAATGCTGTGCTAAATGTCTCAAAAATAGAGCACGATATAGAACATCCCATGGGAAGGCACTTGTCATAATAAAAAGAACCCTTAAACTGAATTCCTAATAGCTCATGATCGTTTGGATGAACCGGTAAAATTCGAAATGCTGATGCGATGTCTGTTTTCGCTAGCAAACAATTTTTTCCAATTCTTTTGATAAGTTTAATTGCATCATCAATCAGTATAAGATACTGAGCATAGATCATCCGGGATAAAATCATTCACAGAACCCCCTTCAGGATAAGATAAGTGGTGAATAAGGCGAAATTCATTTATTTCTTTCTTTGGGACAAGACCAATAGGGGAACATTGAAGATTTTCAAAAGGGGGTACCTCAAATGGACCTTCAATCCTACCAAGAGAAATTTCTTTCTGCAGTTTTAGTGCTACAATATCTTCATGTTCTTTTACCGAAAGTAAATTAGATGAACGCCTTGACTGTCTCGGCCCATTATATTGAAGATGAAAACCTTCCCCAAAACCCTTACATAAAAATGTTTTTAAATCTTCATCATACCCATTAAGAAAGTGTTCTAGGGTTAATACTCTTACGGGAGTGACAATTAATCTATTTGCTTGTACTAGTGGGTTCTTTTTGTCTGGTTTGGGACCCTGGGACAGAGGTTTGCGATTGATCTCCCCATGTGCAGAAAAGCACTGAGTGTGGCTTCCTGCACTGAGGGCAAAGGTGCTTGTATTGACAGTTCTGGGATGCGCAATGTCCTGTTTTGTGGAAAGCATAACAATATCCCTGGGGTATTCTCTTGCCTTTATAGGCCCCCCCTTTGTTTTGGAAATGGTATCGGCCACGAAAATTATGTGTCTGATTGCCATAATTAGATTGTCGCGATGTGGTGGCCATAACCCAGTACTCATAGTGCAGTTGCCCCCATGGAATTGACATTGATTCTATGTCCTTGCGGACTTGCCTATCATATGATAACCATGCCAAACCTGTGCGTCTGCTAGCTAGCTCGCGCACTATTTCACCATGTTTGATGACCGCTGGTACCAAGTTGGGGAATTTCTCAGAGTAAATGGCCAAAAATTTTAAAAATGCTGTGGTCCACTGATCAATAGATTTAATGGCTGTTTTTGATTTTGAGGTCACAAACTTAAATTCTGATTTACCCATGCTTTGCAAGTGTACTGACTTATCCCTACTAAAATCATCTTTTGGTATTAATTTTGCAAAGTCAATGTACTTGTTTTGCCATATTTTGTTTTTGAGTTTACTATCGACTTGAGAAGAAATTGGAGTTGATAAGAGCTGTTTCTCATCATCTGAATCACTCTCCTCACTGGATGAGCTGTCCTCTGAGTCATTATCTGACTTATCTCGATCCGAACTAGAGTCTAACATGCTACCTGAAGAGGACCGTCTTCTACGTTTCCTTCCTCTCGAGCTTCTTTGGCGTTCACGTCCTCTTTCCTCCCCAGATGGACCACCAGCCGACTGTTCGCGGATTGCCTTTAGGACTTGCTCCGTTACAGCAGCTACTAGCTGCGGCTGTAAGGTATCAGAAGCGTCCTGCTGAGCCACCTGTTCAGCTTCTAAAGCGTCCTGCTGAGCTGCCTGATCGGCTGAACCTGCCGCGGCTGGTACTTGTCGTCTTAGCCTTCTGGCCCTGGCTGGTCGCCTCGCTCCAGCTGGTTCATTCATCTACAATATTTCTTAAGAAGATATGAACCTAATCAATAAAAATATTTCAGAGCTCATAAGCTGACCATTGAAAGCAACAATTTAAACTTTGATTCGTCAGTTAAAAATACACTCTTAAAAATTTAAATAATTGGATAAACTTAATAAGGAATCTTTAGAAACCTCAACAATATAAGAATGTATGTATCTTATTCATTTTGTGCAATACATTCAGAAAGTAGACCTCAACCATATTTGGTGAAAATTCTAACAAAACAAATAACCCCAACCATATAGGGGTGCAGCAACTTACCAACCATAAACCCCCACCATAGGGGTGTAAAATATGTAAATTCAACCCCGACCATATAGGGGTGCAAAATCCTGCTTAAATAATACCCCGAGCATATAGGGGTACAGGATATTGCTTAAGTAACTTCAATCATATCAATAATATATAGATGCAAAATCCTGCTAAGATCAAACCCCGACCATATAGGGGAGCAGGATATTGCTTAATAAACCCCGACCATATAGGGGTACAGGATCCTGCTTGAATACAACCCCGACCATATAGGGGTGCAGGATATTGCATGAATAAACCCCGGCCATATAGGGGTGCAAAAAACCTGCTGTATTCCAAGTAACCCCGACCATATAGGGGTGCAAGATCCTGCTAAAAGTCAACCCCGACCATATAGGGGTGTAAAATCCTGGAAATTAAATCATGTTTAGTTTATGTAAGTTGCTTATCAATAATACACCATATTGGCAAATTCGAATAAAACAACCCCAATCCACAGGGTTACCATATATTAAGATTGAAATGAGTTTATTTTTATATAATAATAATAATTTATCGTAATTCAAATAAATTACATTTATTATTCTGTCTCCCTCTTTCTAGTGTAGTTATTTTAGAGAAGAAATTAGAGATTAAAATTCTGAAATAAATACAAAGATTAATGTCAAATTCTTAAGCACCATTCATCCACACGATTTTTTATTCGCCCATTGGAATATGCCATAAATGTTTGGGGCAATAAGTGTTACCGCTTTTGTTCCATCATTCTGTTGTCCCGTTAAAACTTAAGGATAATCGATCCTCAGCCAGGAAGGATAACTCCAAAAATTAATTTTTTATTTAAAAAGCATCAATATGAGGCTTACAAATGAAAGAAAAAATCATGCAACAATTTTCATTTTATTCATCTTTACATTATTCAAGGATTATGGACGTAAGAAAAGGTCCTATAAAAAAAAATAACACAGTTTTAGAGAAGTTAGATTTCCTTGAAGGGCCTTGGATGCCAATGATTATTAGCGTGATAGGAAATTAGAGGTGATTTGTGATGTCTTGCAATGATAGCAAAAGCCGTTTACATTTTCTTTTATATAATACATTACATGAAGGAAACAGAAAACAAAGAATACCAAATAAGTTTAAAATTCATGACAATTTCTCTGAATGCCTGCATACCTATTGTTTTTTTTAACCTAGGATATATTTGTTGATCAACTTGCAATTAGAAATATTAAATGCATAGTTGATATTCCTCTTCGCTTTTTCTGAATATATATTGGAGATCTGACAATTTCCCCTACAATATGATTAACTTTAATGTTCAACTTTAAAGAAATACTACGGGTAAATTTACATTACTTTGTGGATTCAGAGATATTTTTATGAATATTTTCAAGTACAACAGTACTTAAAATTTTATGAACCTGAGGATCGGACTACCTTAAAAGTTTTCCTTGTCTTATTTCATCCTCTTCTTTTAAGAATTTTCTAGTATGGAAAAAAGTAACATGTTTGATCTGCATTTGAGAAAACTTCGCTATGTTGCCATACGGGGGTATCTGTGTTTCACAAACACATTTTGTTTTATGTATGGATTCACCTCCTCATTCTATAAGATAAAAATCAATCTTAATTTGTGAATTTTGATTTCAGTGCTTCACTAGCATATTTGAAGTATCTTGTTCTTAAAAAAAAAAAATAACAATTTATGAATATTTACAACATCTACTCACTTCTAATTCCTTTGTGTCTTTAACAGGAGAATTGACTCTGCATTCGTTATACTTCTTGTTTTCTCTCTTCTCCTGAAAAAAGTAAAATTATATTAAGTGTTTAAAATTAACTGATCATGAGCTCTTAACCTCGTTTTGATACTAACTTGTATCTAAATTGTATTTTACAGTAGGAAATTCGTACTATAAATATCTCTTGTAATTTTTTATAGGCACAAATATAATGTTATACATAGATGACCAAGAAATAGTCATTCACTGAACTTACAATGACTGTATCGAATCCAAGTCTAAATTCATTTTTCTTTTGCCATTTTTCAATTTTCGTAAATTCTGGCTTTATGTCTTCTTCGACAACTTCTGCTGTCAAACTCTCACCGGTTTCTTCTTCCTGGAAAATACAAAAGGATTTTAAAATTTGAATCACTAAGCTTGTTATTTTGGATTTTATATAAATTCAATGAAAAGTTTAGTGGCTTGTACTTTAATTTGTTGATAATATCAATGATTTAATAATAAAATTGATTAGCTTTAATCTTCATCTAATTAAAAGCGACTTACAAGATGTGTATCAAGATAATGAGTGTAGTATCTTAAATCATTCCGACTCCATCGGCGGAAGAAATAGAAATGTTCTGCATTCTGTGGCAAGAATGGCTAAAAAATCAAAGATAAATATTCAAATGTAACAGTAAAAATAGTTTGAAATACAATAACTTTTTATAACTCAAATTAATTTCCTCAAATCAAGCACAATTATCATTCATTTCACTTTCACTTTGATAATCTTCTTTGATTTTTAACCTAGGTTTACATGTTACTTTTTTTTTAATCTTTACTTACTTGAAGGTAAGGGAGCTGTCGCTTCAACCAGTCCCCAAATATAGTATGTGTGGTCAAGTAAATAATAGAAAGGGGGTAATGTTACTGGCATCGTATTCTTTTTGTCCAAACTCATTTTTGAATTTAGACATATTATTGATAAAATTGTGTAGAAAATTAACGTCTTTCAAAGATCAAAGACATACCTTCATCTGGTTCAGTCCTTCGTTGACTTTTTCACAATTTCCATACTCTTTTCCTTCTCTCACATCCTACGGTGGAAAATATCTTGACATTATTTATTATAAATGTTATGCTTTTTAAAAATTACTACTTCTTAAAAATACTGTTTAAATTTGCTTACATCATCTTTACTTTGACAAAACTATCCACTTTGTTACAATTTTAAAACAAGCCTTTGCATTCTAACATCGAAACAATTATGACGTCATAATCGAAAAAACTCCATCAAAGAAACGCATCTATTTGATAAACATTTATATCTTTCATTGCTATTATTCAAATATGTTAAAGTTAACGTTCCTCGTAAATATGGAATAAGATTTCAGGAAAAAAAATGTAGCTAATTTTTTTTTCCTGCTTATTGAAACTCACTATTCATGTTATACAGCTGATTGTATCGATAAAGCATAATAGAAAACATCAATGCTAAATCACTTTATGGAAATTGATAACCATTACTAAGTAAATACATGTATTAAAATCTAAATATTGATTAATTCAAACCAGAGACATATAATACACTATTATAGATAAGATAAGATAATTTTATTTCCAATTTTGGGCCCAGAAGGCATAAAGGTTTCTTACAATGACAAGATAGAAAGTTCTGAAAGAAAGGTTAGTAAACATATACAAACATAAACACACACACACACACACACACACACATATACATGTATATATCTGATTTAATATTACAAGTAACTGGACATGTGGATGCAGCAGTTGGGGTTATCAAATTGTTAATTAACATGCAATCAAAATCAATATTATCAATATACATATATACCAGTTTACAAATAAATATGTGTCTATAACATCATTTATGAAAACTCATGGCATTATGCCTTATTTTGAAGGCTTTGACAAGATATTCACTTAGCTTTGTAATAATTAGATTATCTTCATTAGACATTAACCAGAGAAATTTGTCTCCTTTTGATAATAATATGAAATTTTTGTTTAGTAATGAGATATCACGAAAAAAATTATCTCTCTCCTCAGTATATAATGGGCATTCAGTAAGAAAATGATATTCATCTTCTATATTGTTTTGGTTACACATTAAACATATTCTTTTGTTTCTGTCTAAGGGGATTCTTTGACCAGCATTATTTTTTACAGATTCATATCTGCCTTTTTCAATTCTTAGGTCATGAGCACTTATTCTAAATCTGTAAATGGATTTTCTTATTTCATGAGATTTAATGTACATATATTTTTCCATTATAAAATTTTCTTTAAACATAAAATAAGTAGTAAGTGTTCCAGATTCCAGTCCCTCTTCACGTTTCATTTTCCAATATTGTAGGAAGTGTTTTTTCAAATGTTTCTTAACTTGTTTTTTTTAAAATGTGTTTTTGTATGTTTTACATTCTGGTAATGAGAGATTAATTTTCTTACTAAAATAAATTACATTTTTGTACCAGCAGTTAATATTGCCTTGACTAAGGTTAATATTTTCTGTATTGTGGAACTATGTGAAACTATAATTTTTATTAATTTAGCAGCCAGCAGGTCTCTATCTCTTTAGATGACTGATGTCATTAAAATGATTGGGTCTGTGTGGTCTATTAAACTGCTTAGTGAAATAATATGAAATAATTCAAATTTCAATATATATAGACACTCAGCCTACATTTACTTCCAGGATGCTTAAAATGATAGCACCATTATGTTGGTAACTTGATCCGAAGGGAATCGTTTCACGTCGAGTGACAGGCGCGGATCATCAGATAAAACGTTCAAAATGCTAGCAATATTTTGCCACATTTGAATGTATCTCTGATTTTTTTCTATCATGGCTACATTTACTTAATTTTCCATTTACCGACCCATTCTCGCAGGATGCTTAGAAAATGATAGCACACTAGCGCTTCTTTTTCTTACATATAGATATATCAATTTATATAGATAAATCAATGCTAGAAAACATGTCAGTCACACGCTTTTTCCCATGATTCTTCAATTTAGACCACTCATTGGGCTATCATGAAGAAAAGTCATTTCATTTGTCAATAAATGTCATTTTTCTTCTGCTTTAAAAGAATTTCAGTGTCATCGAAAGAGTTTTACTCAAACAAATCATAACTGTTTCTTGTCCATGCCATTTATTTTCAGAAAAATATGTATTTAAATGCATTTTATGCATGCATTGAAAATTTTGAAATATCGACAAATAAAAAAAATCTTGATTTACTTATCCAGTAATATATATAACAGAAAAGAAAAGAAATATCTTTTAATCTGTTTATTACAGTTGATTCAAACTTCAAAGAATTATATTATAAAGACAGATTTCTATTTTATTGAATATGGAATCTACGAAAGGATAACACGGAATGTACACGACAATTTGTCACTGTGTCTGTATGGTGACCTCAGGGAACAAATGACCTAACTGCATGCTGCAAAAAAAAATTGTAAATATGTGACTTTACAGTTTGTGGGTACATGTAGAATCAATTAGCTTGAATTTGAATAGGTTGATTGATTGTATATTGTTTAACGTCCCACTCGAGAATTTTTACTCATATGGAGACGCCACCACTTACCGGCTACAAATTTTGTCCTATGCTCGACACTCAGGGCCATTGAGCAGTGAGGGATCTTTTTCGTGCCAGCACCTACTGCGACACGGGGCCTCGGTTTATACGGTCTCATTCGAAGGACCGGTCTCCCCGTCCCATAATGGGATTCGACCCCGCGACGCAAGGATTGACGACCCTAGAGCAGACGCTCTAACCACTGCGCCACGCCGGCGACGTATTTGAATAGTATTTGAATAGAAATGTTTTGCAATCTTATAGAGGTGCCAAGAAACTTACTATTTTTTGTGGTGGTACTTGATTCGACCACTCCCGCATTACACAGGGCGACCGTAGCTTTAGAGACTTCTTTTACTAAAACAATCACTCGTTCGTTTCCAGCGTTGAATACTTTGTCTGAACATGATTAAACACACATCTCTTTAAACAACTTTTAAAAATTACAATAGTAAAACAGCAGTCAGATTCAATAATTTAAATTACATGTATTTGCGACGTTGCATTAATTAACCCGTCCGCATTTCGTTCAATTAAAACAGTGTTTTAATCCTATTTTGGATTGACCTTTATTGTTAACCTTACCGCTGTTAAATGTTATCTTGTAGGAACAGCTGCTCAATTTCTGGTATTTCATGCAACGATAAACGACAAAGTCCAGTCCGTAAATTTGTACAGGAGGAGAACTACAGAGAAAAAAAAACCTTTATGATTTTTTTTATCCTTTGATAAAGATGTAAAATTTGGACAAGTCTTTCATTTCAAAATTTAATTTAAAAAAATTATGTTCAGAGTGGCGATTTGCCAAGATTTTCTCTCCCTGTGTACCTACGCCAGTAAAATTTGATCCGTGTCCTCATCGACACAAGTCCAGCTGTTAACACTTTTGCCAAATAATGTCACATCCCAACCAGTCACCCCCGAGGACTTGAAATCCACTTCTTTATTTGTTCTTGAATCGGTCCATTCACCGGTCAGGTCTGACGGGAATGATGTACAGGCCACACCTGAGGTACAGGCCAAACCTAAAGTTAAATTCAAAATGCCGTGACACACATGCAAAAATATAGAAATTGAAATAAAATTAGTTCATCTTCGTACAATGGCATTGGAGATGGACGTTACTAGTACTTAATTTTTACCCAATGAACTTGAGGGATGGACCCCCTTCCCAATTTCTTTGCTAACCGGGGATTGACACAAATTTTTCCTTTTTTTTTTTTTTTTTTTTGGTAATTTAATATGCTCTACTTGTCTTCGACGATGTAACCTTTTAGTCTCTATAAACTGATTTGAAATAGATCGTAACTTACGACTGATACAGCTCAATCGTTGGTCATTAAGCTTAAGAAGAAAAAAAACGGGTACATGTAGAATTGATTTGCTTGTATTTGAATAGAAATATTTTGCTATCTTACAGAGTTGCGAAGAAACTTACTATTTTTCGTGATGGTACGAGATTCGACCACTCCCGCATTACACAGGGCGACCGTAGCTTGAGAGACTCCCTTTACTAAAACAATCACTCGTTCGTTTCCAGCGTAGAATACTTTGTCTGAACATAATTAAACACAATATCTCTTTAAACAACTTTTAAAATGACAAAAGTAAAACAGCAGTCAGATTCAATAATTTAGATTATTTGGGACGTTGCAATAAATAACATGTCCTCATTTACTTCAATTAAAACAGTGTTTTAATCCTTTTTGGATTGATCTTTGTTTTTGGTCCGTGTAACACTTAACAATTGAAAATTCTAAAATGAAATTGAGTTTTAGAATGTTAATATATTAGTCTCAAATATCTTAATTTCAAAAAGGGAAACTGATTTGGCATATTGAAATTTAATATACTAGTTCAAAAATCCAAATTTTCAAATTTCCAAACAGGTTTTAGAATGTTAAGTTTTAGATTTTTTACCTTAAACATTCACAATTCAAATTTCCAAAAACAAATTTTGTATTTCAAACTGTTGAGTTTTTAATCTGCCATTTGTTAAGAAAGTTTACGCTTAACAATCTAAAGTTCAGAACAGTTCTTACGGCTTTTGATATTTCAAAATTTACTTCAAACTTCTAAAAAAAAACAATTAAAACACTTGGAATTTTTAGATATTTACTTCAAATATCCAAAATATCAAATTCCAACCTGGTTTGAATTTTGAATCTATTTCAAAACTTTTTTGGTGAAGCAAAAGAGTTTTTTTTTTTGATAGTTAGAATATTAAACTGATTTTCAAAATTCAAATTGAGTTCGGAAATTCAATATTTTGGATATTTAAAGTAAAATTCTAAAACTCAAAGTGTTAAGGTTATTTGATATTAAAACATTTGAATCAAGATTCCAAATTTCTAAAAATCTAAAACGTTTCAAAGTTGGATATTAGAAGTTTGAAACTAACTCTAAATAATCAAAAGACGACAAATATATCTGAACTATAGATTGTTAAGTGTAACTTTCTGAACAAATGGTAGACTGAAAACTCGAATGTTTAAAATGCAAAAATCGTTTTTGGAAATCTGAATTATGAACTCTAAACTATCAAAATATTAAAACCTGTTTGGAAATTTGAAAATTTAGGTTTTTGATCTAAAACATTATATTACAATATACCAAATCAGTTTGAGTTGTTAATCTCCCTGAAGATTTTTAAGACGTCTTACGTCTAAGCAAGTAAGAGGCATTGGGGAAAATGTAATCGTAATTAAAGTTCTCTGTATATGTACGCCAGCAATAACATTTTTTCAAAAATACCGATATAAAGAGGAATCATTGAGATATCGAATGTTACTATTCCATTTCTTATTTTTAAAATGCAAGTGGCTCGTTCTTATTTTTTAAATCCGTATAAAAGTTGACCTAATTTCAGATAAATGTTATATATGAAAAGTTTAAAAGCTATGGACATTTTAGTATATTCACTTTTACAATAAAAATCATTTACAATATGTTTTCGTTCAATATTTTTGTGATTTATTCAGATAAATTTACATTGCCAAGACACTCTTCCTGTAATTGAGTGTAGTAGCTAGGGCCCTGAAATATACCCGGTTTTGATTTAACTGGCCAGCGGAAGGCGGGTATCATTTGCCTAAAACAAAATTTGGTAATCTCTCAAGAATCTAGAAATGATGTAACGGATGAAAGATATGGAGATAATGAACAGTTTTCAATCTCAAAAGTCAAACGTACAAACCAGGAGCAAAGAAAACACGGACCTCTAAAATATCAGAGGTGGGTGCCAAGGTGGAGTGAGCAGCCCCCATCGATCGGACGGTCACACCGCCGTGAGCTCCTTGATTTGATCGGGAAATAACGAAAAAATCCGTCGACAATTGGATGCATGTGTAAATAATAGTCTTACAGTTAATATAAAAATCATTAAAATGCAAATTACATGTTTTCTTGAAAAAAAAAAAATGCTGTAAGTGAATGCATCACATGAATACCTAATAAAATATGTAAAGAAAAGCCGTATACATATTAAAAAAATTTTAATGAAAAAATATTTAACGGTCGTTAACTATAGTTTATGAATGTTAATCTAAGTTTATCTGTCTGTAATAAAGCGTTAACAATAGATTTTGTTGATAAACATAGATTCACGTTTGTAAACTATAGTTTACAATCGTAAACTATAGTTAAGAGTTGTTAATCATAGTTTCACAAATTGTGAAACTATATTTATCAGATCGTTAACTATAGTTAACGGTTTGTAAACTATATTTTACAAATCGTGAAACTGTATTTATCTATGGCACGCCAAATTCACAAAAATGAGATAATCATAGTTTCACAATCGATAAACTAGGTTTATCGGTTGTAAACTATAGTTTACAAACCGTAAACTATAGTTAACAACGTTAATCTATATTTCACATCTGTAAACCATAGTTAACGCGATAATCTATGTTTCACAACCGTAAACTATACTTAACACCGAAAACAATCATTGGCGATTGCAAAACATAGATTAAATGATAAATACAGTTTCACAATTTGTAAACTATAGTTTACAAACCGTTAACTATAGTTAACGATCTGATAAATATAGTTTCACAATTTATGATTAACAACTCTTAACTATAGTTTACGATTGTAAACTATAGTTTACAAACGTGAATCTATGTTTATCAACAAAATCTATTGTTAACGCTTTATTATAGACAGATAAACTTAAATTAACATTCGTAAACTATAGTTAACAACCGTTAAATATAGTTTTACAGATGAAAACTATACTTAACGAATCGTTAACTATAGTTTACGGTTTGTAAACTATAGTTTACAGTCGATAAACCTAGTTTATCAATTGTGAAACTATGATTATCTCATCTTTGTGAATTTGGCTTGCCATATTTATCAGATAATCTATGTTTTGCAATCGCAAATGATAGTTTTCGGTGTTAAGTATAGTTTACGGTTGTGAAACATAGATTATCGCGTTAACTATAGTTTACAGATGTAAAATATAGATTAACGTTGTTAACTATAGTTTACAGTCCGTAAACTATAGTTTACAACCGATAGACCTAGTTTATCGATTGTGAAACTATGATTTGCTCATTTTTGTGAATTTGGCGTGCCATACATAGGTTTAAAAAATATTCACAAATAATGTGTTTTATTTTCATAAATAATTTTTTATAAAAAAAATTAAAAAGTCTAACCAGCTTTTCTTTAGATACATATGATACTTTCATTTACAGCAAACTTTTAACCCGAAAACATCTTATTTGGATGTAAAAAAAAAAATCATTTTCTTTGAAAAAATGCAAAAAATTCATATAAAATTATCATAATTAAGAGCTAATGTCGGCCTTTCAATGCTGAATTCATTATTTACATGGTTTAAAAAGGATGACTCAAAGATCTATAAAATAAAAAGTTGGTGTGGCATTCCACCTTAATTTTCTACTTCAGCGTGAATTTTTATCAGCCAATGAGCGCGGTCCTTTACATTACTGATTATTTTAATATTACAGTCTGCTATAATCTGCAGAAGAATGAGGAACCACTTCAACACTCAAACTAACATCATTTTGGTTTATATTTCGGAAAAAATGTTTCCACTATTTGTCTTCTTTGGGCTTTTTGATTTTATAATGCTAATCACTGTTTTTTCCAATCTTTCCAAAATCATGCATTATATTACAATAGTGTCAAACGTTTAAGGGACATGTAAATACTGTCATGGCTGACTTTAAGAAATCAAAATCTCGAAATATTAGAAAAAGACGCAAATCTTCAGAAAGTGACTCTGATTCGTGTGAAGAAGATTCTGTTGGGTATGATCTTACAAATTCTTCATTTGATGCTACATCTCTTTTTATAACTTAGCGTATTTATAGCGTTATAATATTTATTTTTTAATCCAGAATATTGCATAGAAACGATACGTCTGTTTTAACCAATGAGTGATAATTTGTGAAAAATTATGAACTTTATCACGATATTCTTTTATTATAAACCAAAACTCAAGTAACTGTGAAGTAATTAACGACCATGAAGATAAGACAAATGTCACGATTAATTTTTCAGCACAAAAATCCAAGATATCAAAGAACTACAGAAGTTGAGAAACAAACAGAATGGGGTTAATGCTACAGCTCTGGCATTGGGAAAAAAAATTTCCAAGGAACAAGCTCTCTCAAATGTAAGTCAAATATTAATGTATAGACGATAAACCAAAAACGTACAGATTGCCTACATGTATGTCAGTTTCATGACATTTTATTTAAATGTGTATATTTTCAGAATCTCTTTAAATGGTACATCACTCATTGTTCTCTCATTGATTACATCAACAATATATATGTAAGACTACTTTGGTAGAAATAGTAATGTATGTCAGTTTCATGACATTTTATTTAAATGTGTATACGAATCTCTTTAGGTATTAATACAATATATATATGTAAGACTCCAAAGTCCTATGGTGATGTCAAAAGTCCGATGGTCTCACCAAACCCCGATTGGTTGTTGTCGGTAATGACACCAAAGTCTGATGGTCACAACAAAGACCGATGGCTTGTTTCCTATGAGAAGCGCTGTGCTAAAGTGCGATGGTCTGACACACCAAAGTCCGATGGTGTGGAGAAACAATTAACATTTATGACGTCACAATAATTGGACGTCAGTCACTGACACTGTTGTCAGCATTTAAAAGCCATCATTTCATTTCTAATAAATTAAATTTTAAAAAATGCCACCATTTCTAATTTGGTTCTCGCAATCAGTTTTATTGTTTTTGCTTATTGCCTGCACCTTCCAGAGATATTAGGATTAGTTTTCACACACCGCTTGACTGATTAGGTTTACTCCTTGTTTTGCACCAATCTGAGAGATTTAGGGTTAGTCTTCACTAGTTGAGTGATTAGGGTTAATCTTGCATCCACCAACGATATCTAGCTAAGTTATAGTTGTTACACACTTCTTGAACAATGAGGGTTAGTTTAGCACCTAGGGTTAGTTTTCACATAATGATATTTATTTATACAGTTTATTACTTATTTGAGACTATGGCCTGTTGCGGCATTTGGGTTTGGCGCAGTACGTGGTATTATGACTTAATTCATAAACGTCAATTGATTTCTGCACTGTCAGACATAGGCATGTCAGAATATCAGGGATTGGCATAGATCATCGGACTTTGGTGTTACTGTCGGACTTTGGAGTCCCATCGGACTTTGGAATCTTACATATATACTGTAGATTCCTTATTTTTCGTGAGTACTTTTTATCACAAATGGGTTGTTCAACGTCAAATCACGAGCAGTAATTCGCGAATGGACGGTTGGTCAAGTGATTTTTACATATATTGTAGCACAATAAAAATAATCGCGAGTAATTTTATTTCACGTGTGATGCTTCTCGCGAAATTACGCCATAATTAATTCCACGCATATAATTAGGAATCTACAGTATATTGTTTATAAATTTTTTCGATTGTTCTCTTATCATTAAGCCAACTTACTTATTATTAATATAATGAATACATGTTTGTTCTTTTTCTTTTATGACTTGTAGAGTGATCCATTCAAACTTGAGACTGGTGGTATGGTTGATATGAAAGCTCTGAAGAAAAAGTATATCACATGAAAACATTGCCTACTAATAAATCCTAGATAACAGAGAAGAATCTACCTTCCAAGATTTAAATTTTAATTTGATTGTTATAGAACAAAATAATTCATTTATTTTCAGTGTCACAATTGTAACTGTATATACAGACCGGGTACATATTCATAAGATTTCCAGTTTATCCATAAATTAATGCATTTATTCATGCATAATACATGTATAGCAAATGAATGACAAGTATGTGTTTACAGGAAACTGTCCACAGAAGAAGTGGAAGCTATTGGTACAGCTTTTGCAGCTGAAACAAACAGAAGAGATGAAGACACAGAAATGTGGGTTTCTGTTGACATGTTAATTATGTTATCAATCCATTCCAATGTCTAATAGTGCATCTGCATTATCTGTGCAAAAACGTTGTTTTAAGTAAAGGGTAATCAGAACTATTCAAAACAATGTTGTTATAGTCTTGTTTCCTGCTACCAGCCAGAAAAAAATAGGGTAGGTAGGAAAATTATTTTATTTTTTTATGTTATTTTATTTTTTCCAATGGTATTTTTTTTTGGATATGAACTACTACAAAACCAAATTGAACGTGTCATAGCTTAGATAGCTAAGGTCAATATCATCAAAGTGAATTTCCATGTCTTTGGATGCACAACTCGAGTGGAATTTTACGAAAGTCCATATTTTAAACATATACATGTACTTCATGAAATACAACATGAGAATATATAAATTTTTTTTCACTTTTGAAACATGAAATTTCTAAAATTTGAATTTTTTCCCCAAAAGCTAAAAAAAACTTTAGGGTCTGGTGCAAAAAAATAGGGTAGGCCGGGTAGCAGGAAACAAGACTATTTTTTATTTTGGCCTTATATAATAAGTTGATCGTGAATGTGAATTTTTTCAGTTAGCTGTGTGATAAACAATATTTTTTTTTTTCTTCAAAAGGTTGAAGTATGTTGAAGTTGAGCTAGCAAGGAGGAAAGGTCACCACAAGGAAGAAACGCCAGTAAAAGGGTACAGCCGTACATTTTTAAAAAAATTAATGATGATAAATTGATCACCCTCCATACATCTGCAGTGCTTGCTATTTATGCTAAAATTCATTTATGGAGAAAGTTGATTTATTTGCCTATAATGTGAAAATTGGCTACAACAGTACATGTATATGAAAAAATAAGTGCAGCTTACATGGAGAGCAACGATCTTCACAAACCTCATCCACTTTTCAAAACATGAAAAAACATAATTCAACCCTCTCATTGATAAACAGTATGTGTACTTTAAAAGTGGACTTCATATTTTAGTGGCTTTGGTGCATGCAACAATGCTCTAATTCATGAATACTGCTAAGAAATCATTAACATACATGTAAATAATACACTGAACGGACATGTGTAGTGCTAATTCATAATTACGCTAACAACTCCATACCCAGTGATTACGAATTTTGAATGACCATTCATGTTCACCCATCTTTTTTCCTGTCAGACCCTCAAAAGAAGATGCTTTGTACAGTTTACCTGAAAATCTCAAAATTGGATCATCAAGCAAAAAGACGGAAGACATGTTGTCAAATCAAATGCTGTCTGGTATACCAGAAATTGACCTTGGTATAGAGTAAGTACAATACATGATACTGGACTAGAAATGGAAATCATTAGTTTGTTCCATAGATATTTTTTAAAATAGCAGTATGAACTGTTACTGTGAAATATAATTTCGCTGTATATCGTATGTAATAGACACAAGCAAATACTGAATTTTTGTTCAAATTTTAATTTTTAGGGCCAAGATAGCTAACATTGAAACAACAGAGATAGCCAAACAAAAGCTTCTGATTGAGAACATGAGGAAGAAAGATAATGAGGTCTCAGCCTTCGTCCCGACAAACATGGCTGCCAACTTTGTCCAGCACAACAGATGTATGATGATCAATAACATAATTCAGTTTTGTAACACATTTCAGAACAATTGGGAGGGAAGGGCTAAAACTCATAGCCTTAAGGATGCTCTAAACACTGCACACCAATGAGCTCTATTTGTTGGGTAGTTTTATGACATTAGAGTGATATGCCCTTAGAAATAGGATAAAAAATGATTATTTACAAATATTTACATTCGCTGTGTTTTTCTACTAAGCCAAATGTGAAATTGATTTGAATACAATTTTCGTGTATACTCACGTGTAGAAATATACACGGAAAAACGTGCGTTGTGACGTCACAATGAGGCTGCAGCGACGTTAGAAAAAGTATAACGAAATAGGGCAGTGAGAAATTCAAATATCGAGTATATTTTTGGCACTTCAAACATGTAAAATGTAAATATAAGGAATGTTTTTAAGTTTTGTGTAAATTATTGCTGTGAGAATCACACAGACTTGCACATATGCATATTATGAAATATGCCTATGTGACAAGTCTGTGTGATTCACACCAATAACTCACACAAAACTTAAAAACATTCCTTAATTAATTACACCACTTATGTTGAATTAAAATATTCAGAACATTATAGTCCCCTGATTTTGCTAAAGTGAGGGGACATTAAATTTCATTCGTCTGTCCATCACAAAAAGTTAAACCTTGGTCATATCTTTTGAATGAGAAGAGATTGGACTCTCATATTACACATGTATATTACCTGAGAAAGACCTTTCTAAATACACTAGGAGTTTTGACCCCGTGACCTTGAAGTATGACCTTTCCAAAAAAAAACAACAAAACATTACTTTGAATTGGCCATAACTTTTGTCATAAATAGTCCATTGCCTTTTAATATTTTTATTGTGGAAATAAGACAGATAGTGCATGTTGAAGATAGACTAAATGTAGTCTCAAGATGCAAACCTTGATATGATTTTTTTTTTCCAAGTCAAAAACACTTTTTGTTAGTGTTTAGAGCTTCCTTAATTAGCTTGAAATTAATATATCATTTAAATACTTGTTGACCATGCAGAGAAATCTTTTAAAATATGTTGTGGAAAGTTTTTCAAATTTAGTATCTCAAACTTCACTGCAGTTTTTTTTCAAACTTTTTATTTCACTAAAGCCACCAAAATGGAGTATATTTAGTACAATTTGTTGAAATCTATAGCATATGCTAGATTGAGTTATCTTTCTTTGTTTATACTAAAGTCCTCAGTGGGTTGACATTGATTTTATACTCATTGAATAAGCATTGACTCTTTGGGTAAAATTAGCATTAATCATATTATTTCATGTATTGACAAATTTTCACAAGACAGCTTATGGATTTTAAGCTTCTAAAATTTTCAACAAAGGAAACTATTTAGAATCTGAGAAATACCTGCCTCTGTATATACATGTATATATACATGTAGTTTTTAATATAATAGCTTGAAAAAAGTCAGAAAAAAGAAATTTAGATACAATCTTTATATTGTTTACCAGATGAAATAGAAGTTACATTATATATTTGTTTTTGCAGTCAACATTGAGGACACAGCTCCAATACTGAAAAAGCCAGAAGAGGCCCCTAAACCAGAACCAGTCAGGGTGGGGGATGTGGACAAATTAAAAAAGGCTGGTAAGTCCCCCTCCCCCCCAAACCTAAAAAAAAATTAAATCATTATTAAATCGCTCATATGTCAATTCATCTGCTGCTCTTTATAAATGAACAAGCATCAGATAAATTGCATCAACAATGCTATTCCCAAGTGCAATCTGGTTCCTCTTAACTTCAGATATCTGACTCAAATACTAGCCTTAGATTCAATGAATCTGAATACACAACAAATATATAAACTGGCTTTTATTCAGTATGTACCGATATAGACATAATCTTCATGTTTTAGTATCAATATGTAAGAGCGGAATGTGTCCTAATTTTTTACCTTGACCTGTCCTTGAAAAATTATCCCCCTTTCAATTAATAAAGATCAATTCTAAATCTATCAAGTAAAAAATAATTTTTAAATCATTTTTCTATTCTTAATAATTGTATACATCTTTCCACCACAGCGTTTTTTGACATTCTTTTTATTTGAATTTTTATTTTCAAAAATTTGCTGGTTCTCGTAGCCCTCAATGAATTCTTCATCAATTAATTACTGCCCAGGTAATTATATTTTTGAAAATTTCTCCTGGTAAATCCTTTTCTCCTGGTAAATTCCTTTCATACTCTAAACTGCTTTTAATTATATCAGAGTATTTAATACAGGATGGATATATAAGGTTAGGAAATGATGTTCTAATATGGGTCGGATACCTTAAAAAGCAATATTACTCAGGAAACCTATAGTCTCCTATGGTTTTTGCCAGTGATGGATTTATGAATTTGTCTTTCTACAATTGATTGTCTGTAATTCCAAAGCCAAGTTCTCAGAATAGATGAATGTTAATACACACATATACCGGTCATAACCAAGAGCTCCATTTGGTCCATTAAAACCGCCTTTAAGACCATGTTTCATCTGTCTACATTATGTCTGCACTTTCATTTAGTTTTATTACTATGCACCTGAATCTAACATAAAATTGAATTGATGCATTATATATCATTCGTAATTACTGATAAATATTGTATTAAGAAACATACATATATCAATTATTTATACACTACTCCACAGAAAAAGACCCCAAAGGAACAGAGAAAGCTACAGATGACTTTCACTACGAGAAATTCAAGAAACAGATGAGACGATACTGAGGTTCTACATAAACCAGTCGTTCATAATCATCAGCCATGTTATAGACATATTGACTCAGTGTTTTACACCTTCTTCATTGTTCTTACAGAATGAAGTTTATTTACTTCTATCCATAGTCTCTGTTTAAATCTTGTGATTGGAGGCAGAATTTCAGCCGGTAGTGAAGGATCATTGGGAGGACTCGTGAAGTTTTTTTTTTTGCTACATTTATTTTATTGTCATATGTATATATACACATTAAATAGGTCATCATTTTTTTTGTTTTGTTTCTAATTATTAACCAATGCAATCAAAAATATTGGAAGAAATGCTGTATTGGTGTGATTTTATGGAATTCAGAAACTGTGTAGAAATGGAGAAACAAGATTTTTAAATATCAATTCCCTTCTAAACCATGTAGAGAGCTGTTTTTTCGTATGTCTGTAAATAATATGTAAACTCTGTCATTTATGACTGGTAGAAGCATGGGACTTCATTATTTCACATGTACAATATGTATTCCTCATGACAAGATCAACATTTCTGACCTCATTACCTGATCATTTGACTTACTTTTAAAAACTTAATTTGGTAATGAGCTGTCTTATAGGGGCTTTTGTGTTTCACACACACATTTTGTTCATTGGGGTCTATAAGCAACTATATATGAATATATGACAGCAAATAACTTACGACTTACCTATCCCACAAATATCACCTCTCCTTTACTCCTCAATGACAAATCCAGTCACATCAATGTTTTAGATGTTTTATTCTCAATAATCTTCATTATTGACACAGAGATACTCAAATAATCAGAAGCATTCATAAAAAAAATTGTATGTGTTAATGTTTCTGTTGAACTTACTGAGGTACTTTATCATAGAAGAAAATTTAGAAAAAATGACCCATTTGATTTTGCAACACCATATAAATCTGTGTAACTACTATTGTAAGAATCATTATGTGTACAATATTTATCACATTCTTTGAAACTTAAGGAACTGTGTACATGTATAACAAGTAAATGAAAAAAAAAAAATGAAATAATGATTGAGATTATTCTATAACTAAAATGGCAAGATGGTCTATAGTGCATCGGAGCTAGTGTTGATTGAATGAAAAAATCTCTATTTAAGAATTTTCTAATGCATGATGAATGGCACTCTCTGTGATAAAATGATACAAGTGTTTAAACAGTCTGATCTGGTATAACATACCCTGTGTAAATCATTAAATCTAGGTGGGAAGATGCATAAATATGTTGAACATATTCACTGGAATGGTGACCATATATTACTTAACAGTTGGAATGGTGTGCTTGTTTACTTTATTAAACTTTTTAAAATAATATCCTGCACCTTTTTAACCAAAACTTATTGTGCAATGATATATTTACTGTGTTACAAGTAGTAAAAGGATATACATGTATAATATTAACATAAAAAAAGTATTGGGACTTCAACATGAATGGATTCATTAAACAATTAAAAAAAAAAACACCATCAAGTAAGAAGAATATCACAATAAATTATTATATAATCTCATCAAATCCACCCAAATATCACAATGCATTCTTTGGAACAAATACATGTACACCAAAACTTTTGTCCAATAAGCACTCATGAAAAACTAGTATACCCTGTTATAAAGATACATGGGGATCGTAAGAAGATGCATGGACACAGACTTAAATCCTGTTCTCATCTCATCAAGTGTAATAAATACTTGATAATACATAAACACCTTTCATACCCGTACAGAAATATGATTCAATTTCATCCGAAGCATCTTCAAAATCTTACAAATTTTAACAAGTAAAAAAAGAAAAGAAAAAAATGTTCTGATATAATAACAAAACCAGATATTATCAAAAGACAAAAGGACAAGATAGTCCTGGGTTGATTGACTAGAGAGTGTCAAATTGTGGAAGAATCCTGTGTTTAAATGTTTGTTTCTTCACTTTTTGAACACAGGATTAATGGGAAGGAGGAATTGACAATACAGGTGTGCTAAAGAATAAAACATACCTCTTGAAATCAATGAAAGACGTGTACACTGGAATATCCTAAACCACAAATTGCAGTTAAAGACTATTAAATCTTGAAAAGTTTCACTATGGATGGTACAGGCAATCTAATTACTGTTAAATGTAATATGAATACTGAAAAAAGTATGAAAACACACCTTATCTACTACATGTATATAAATACAATGTACTAAGTATTTATCAGTTCATTTCTCCTAGACAACCATGTATAAAAATCACAATCTCTCAACTCTTATGCTTGAAACAAATAGCAAAGGCATACAAACATCCAATTCAGGATGACATAACAATTTAATAAGATGATATATCATAATAAATATTGAACATGATTTCAAAAGGGGAAAAAAAATCACCAGATTGTCTTTGAATGCTTATCTAGCTAACACCAGTCAGATTCTGACTCGTCGGAATCGTTATTCAATGGAATGTTACTATCACTGCGCATTTCTAATTTCTCCGGCTTCTTTTTACGAGCTTTAATCCCATTAGGCACTGTTGGAGAGTGTCTCTGTCTGCCTCTGTTTACACTAGAACTGGGCTCTTCAAATTCACTAGCCAGAAATTTAGTTCTTTCACTCGAGCTTTTATTAACATCTGGTGAGTGACTACTAGATCTAAATTTGTTGAAATTGGACCGATCCCGATTCCATTGATCACCGTTATTAGACCGCCGCCCTACTTGGGGTAAAGTCTTGGAATGACTTGAGGAGGGGGCACTCACTTTATTGAGATTGTTCCTCTCTGTGGGGCTATATGGCTCAGGCCTCCCAAACTTTCCTGGGGGTGGGGGGTAATTGGAGATGGGGGGAGGAATGTTTTTATTTTTGGGCTTGTGTGTGGGTGATGTGTTAAGTCTAGGAAAGTTAATATTTCCAGGAGATTTCACCGATTTAGGTACAGTAGGAGAAGGCAACACTCTAGGCATGTTTTCTTTCAATTTGGGTTGAGCAAGATTAAGAGTTGAAGGCTTGACAAGTGGCACACTTGGAAGTTTTCTTGTCTGTTTCTTGGGTGGCGTGGAAGCGGGGCTAGGACTACGTGACCTGTCGGTCAGATTGGCGGTGCCGTAGTACTCCTGTAGGGGGGTCTGTGAGGGAGTGGTGTTGGGGGAGGGGCTTCTTGATCTGGTCTCCAGTGAGGTGGATCTATAAAATGTGCTGTCACGGTTGGCGTGTCTTAATGGCTGGGGACTAGGTGATGGGGAACACACAACCTTCTCCTGAGAGATAAGTGGGGGTCGACGAATCAAACTGTGGAGGCGCTGAGAGGGAGAGTTGGGTAGACTCATACTCAAACTGTCGTCATGTCGCGCTCCTGGAAAAAGAAATTAAAGTATTGTTTAGATAATAATAAATGACACTGTTCCATTTGTGACAAAGTCTTATCAAAGATCAAATGAAATAAATAAAAATAAATCTAGTTCATCAACATTAAAAATTTTAAGAAAAAGAAAATATTGGAAAGAATAACCTGATCATTAAATTTCCTCAATAGATAATGTACATTTAGCACCAACATAATAGTTTCATGCTTATAAAACCCATGTTGAGAAAAGAAATCGAAATGTTATGAATGTTAATTTCTGCTTCTTAAATTTGTTACCTTTGAATTGTTCCCCATACAAACATTAATCATTTAATGCAGTGATAATTTTCTAAGCTTTTTTTTGGATAATCATGCTTTTCAAATTATTAATTTGAAAGAAAAAATGAAATTAAACTGTATAGCCAAGACCTTCAGATGTACAAATAAAAAAGCCCTTCAATCATATAATGTATGTATCAGCAATTTTTTTTATTATTTAGTGAAAAATTACCACAGTCCACTGAATGTTTGCTTCCCATTCCTCTGAGAACAAAATCATACAGCATTATAATAATTTGTGATATTAAGCATCTCCAAGATCAAAGTGGGAAAGTGTATCAAATTTGTAGTTCTAAGGGTACAATGTGTAGGTGAAAAAAAAATCTTATATGTCTACCACTGATGTACAGTGTGAAGGGTTCTACTACAAGGGCTTTTTTTTGGTTTAACCAATATCTGGCTTTCTAATTTTAACAAAAAAATGAATGTGACTAGTTTAAGCTTAGAATATATGAAAGATGAACTACCTATTCCATATCTCTTAAGTTTATCCTGCTCCGAGATATAATGAGCCTGGTCCACGATGTTTGAAACAGCGGAGGCAAAGCCATAATCTCCACCACGCCTTGGGGACATGGATCGTCGCCCCACCAGTGGGGAGGAGGTGGGGGAGTGGAAGGCCCTAGGCATGATGGGGGACCGTGGAGAAATGGGGGAGGCTGGCAGGGAGGGGGACTTGTTTCCCGAGCGCAGGGAGAAGTCCGATCCTGCCCGAGTCATGTTGGTGTGTCCTGTGGCGTGCTCGGGTTTAAGTCCAGAGGAAAAGTCCTGACCCATGGACTGTAATAAAACAAAACAGTTATTTATTAATATCCAAATATAATAAGACAAAGGTTTAATTTGAATTAAATGTTGTAACACTACAAGATTTGCTCTAGTTGAATATAGATTTTATTGCTGATCACTTTAAATACGTAATGATTTTATTTGTGAAATCAAATGTGGAGTTAAAAAAGTAAATTATATCACTACCACTGCCACCACCACCACCACCAAACTAATAATTAAATATTTAAGCTGTAGCCACAGTAGGTACTTATCAAGTTCACCAAAGCTATATAAACATAAATATAACCTACAAAAAAACTCCTATTACCCGAAACAGAACTAATTCTAAAGAACGGCAATTTATCAAGATAAAATGGTTGTCCTGCAGAAGCATATGCAATGTTTCTACTTTAAAACGTCTCAATCAAAGCCCCATTACCACCACCGGCTAGGTTTCCCTGACTATAACCCGTGACCTTTTCAGCCTAAGCTAATACCTCCTTGGGTTGGTAGTTTGGCCCTAGGAAATGTACCCTACGTTTAAGATTAACAGGTGAGGAAATGGATGATAATTGGTCATCTTCATCATTCATTGTAAATGTTGTATTGATGTACCATGGACCATCTTGTTTGCGGTTTGCCTATACAATTCCAAATTCATTGCAATGTTCATTATTTTTCCAATGTCTCTCATATCGCAGCTGCAACTTAATCTTGCAGGTATTTTTATATAATAAAATTTCAATCAAAACACATGGAGCTTATGGGATTTCCATTAGCCCAAGTTAAGTCTTAAATACTAAGATTAACTCCCTTGTCCTTAAATAGTAAATGACAAATTAGATTTATATATTTTTTGAATAACTGTCGAGAAAAAATTAGAAGGAACTTGTTAGAGTGCTGTCAGAGGTAAGCTGATAAATCATCTCTAGCTTTCTTAATCTAATGTAAAACTTGAATCCTGACCTGCACACTGCTGGCATCCTGGTTATCTTTCTTTTTCTTGCTGCTGTTTCTTCTTAAAAAGCTAAAGGATCGATTCCAGGAATGTCTATCACTGAAAAAAGACAATGTATGGATAAAACGTCTCATACAAAGCATCAATATTTTCTCTCAAGGGCACATTATCTCTCTGTGCCATATGAGTACGGTAACTTTGCCATGTCTTTTTTCTTATTCAATCTGACCTGTTTTCTTTAGTTAGTTCAGTTTAAGCCATAATACCACTTTTCCACCCTTTATTCCAAAACAAAAATAAATCATTATCGTTATTTAACCCCTTATAAAAATCTATTAATTGACCTACCCATCATATCCCCCGTCATCTGAGTGTTCTGAATCATGATTGAGGCATGACCGGCGGTGACCACCCCCAGCATTCTCTTTCTGTAGGAAAAGAAAGAAATCGGTGTTAAAGTCAACAGAGCTCATAGACATGGAAATACTTCTTCATCAGCTAACTGTAAACAACAAATGCAGATATCTGAAACCAAATCATACAAAAGTAGTCAAGGAAAAAATAAAACGGTCTCGTAAAAAAATTATACAACTTATAACAAAATAATATACATGTAAACTTCAATGAAAGTACAGAATTTCCAAAGTTAACAAAAGGCCCAGGGGCCACATCGCTCACCTGAGCAATTGGCTAGAGAAAAAGCACATATCAGATCAGAACTGAAAGTTTACTGAGGGCAGGGAGGGGGGAGCATCTACATTTGTTTGAACAAACTAGAATCTACAATCATCCCTATAAATATGACTAAGCATGGCTTTGAAGTACTTGAAAAGAAGATTTTAAAAGGTTTTCCTATTAATTCCTATTTAAAACTTTTATCGACCATTCGGCCCCACCCTACCCCCCGGGGTCATTATTTGAAGAAACTTGAATCTACACTATATATAGAGTTTCATCTTTCCTGTCTCAATGGTTCTTGAGAAGAAGATTTTTCCTAAATATTCCTATGTAAAACTTTCATCGGCCATTTTGGCCCTACCCTACCCACGGGGGTCATGATTTGAATAAACTGGAATCTACACTACCTGAGAATGATTCCATATGAGTTTCATCTTTCCTGACCAAGTGGTTCTTGAGGAGAAGATGTTTAAAGATTTTTCCTATATATTCCTATGTTAAACTTTGATCGGCCATTTTGGCCCCACCCTACCCCCGGGGGTCATGATTTGAACAAAGTTGAATCTACACTACCTGAGGATGATTCCACATGAGTTTCATCTTTCCTGGCCCAGTGGTTTTTGAGTAAAAGATTTTACCTATATATTCCTATGTAAAACTTTGATCGGCCATTTTGGCCCCACCCTACCCCCGGGGGTCACGATTTGAACAAATTTGAATTTACACTACCTGAAGATGATTCCACATAAGTTTCATCTTTCCTGGCCAAGTGGTTCTTGAGGAGAAGATTTTTAAAGCTATATATTCCTATGTAAAACAACAAATGCATGATTTGAACAAAGTTGAATCTACACTAAATCATTCCACAATCTTTCCTGGCCCAGTGGTTCTTGAGAAGAAGATTTTTTAAAAATGCCATTAATAAAATCTCCCCTTGGAAAAGGGCGTGGCCCTTCATGAACAAAGTAAATCCCCTTTACCCAAGGATACTTTGTACAATTTATAACTAAAATGTGAAAAGTTTACAACAACGACAACGAACAAATTTTGATCAGAAAAGCTCACTTGAGCCTTTGGCTCAAAGTTAAAAAGGAGTTGAAAGAAAAAATTAGTAAAGACAAGAGGATGAAAATGTTGAAAACAAAAGAAGTAGAAGAAATAAACAAAAATAAAAATGTACCTGCATTTATTGCCGAGTTCTTGGATGACACTGATGTTGTATTTAAGTGCCATATATAGACCCTTAATATTAATATATTAGTACCAGAAAACCAGATAATATCCAGGAATGATATACCAAACCCGAAAAGCCACTGGCTGCTAAGTTTGCTTTATAAACTTAGACCAAGTGAAGCAAATATTTGAAAAATTTGTTGAAGATTATTACAGTGGGAAGTAATATGCATATTAATTAACTACTAAACTGTTCACACCTTATGTTAAAGTGTTATGATAACTGTATCTATAACTTCTAGAGCTATTATGCACATGTTAAAAAGATAGAGACAGTTGTTGCTTCTGAATTTTTTTTCTTTGTACTTTCTCTTGGTGTCAAAATTCACCTGCTGATTAATACATGTACTATTTCTGATCTTTTATTAATGAACTAAAAAGGATAATATCTTTGATAACTAGTGCTATGATAACCAGTGCTGTGAATCTAAAACTTAAACACAATCATTATACAGTCCAAAACTCAGTGCAATTTGACCACTTAAAAGAAACTTATTAAAATACCCCAAACTCTACAATATATACACTTCTAGTGAAATAGAATAAGTGCATAAATGGTGAAAAATTAACTATGAAAAAACAAACTTTAAACTTATTGTAAACTCATCTAACATATAAATTAGTGTGTGTATAAATACAAAGACTATGTTGTGTGCGTAATTGTTTGAGGCAGTGCTGAATAAAGAACTAAACTTTAACCCTGAACACAAGGTGGTGTGAGTATTGATATAAGAACCAAAATAAAAGTGTCCCCTTCACGCCCTCCGGTCATCACATGGCCTTCCTGGTCTAAATCCCCCCATCACAGCTTTACTGTACAGACCAGTTTGTGCGAGGAACATGTGATGACCTCAAAAGACAGATCCATCTCAACTGAAACAGTAGGCCAAAACAATTTAGAAAATTGAATTAGATCTCAAAATAAAATTATCAGCATTTTAAAGCTGATCAGAATTTAATTTTTCATAATTTTGAAAGGATTTGGATTATGATTTATTTTTAGATTTCTGTGTTTCTTTTTGAGCCTTGGTGGGACTCGGGCAAGGATCTGTCTTTTCATTGCATGCGTCTACAAAACTTGACAACAGTTAATGTGTAAGTATTAGACAGAAGTGGTAGCAGTTTTTGGGTCAAGGTCGGCACTTTGAGTGTCTCCATGGTTACTAACCTCCTCTTTATCTTCGACCTAAATAAATGTGGAGTAGCAAAGTTAAAAGAGCATTTGCCTTATTCATGGAAGTTTTAGCCTTTACAACTTAATAACTCTGTAGCAGACATATTATTTTAATATCCCAGACTAATTCAATGATGAAATAACTTACCATTTTAAGATTGTTCATTTTGGACTGACTTGCTTTATACGCTCTCCAGTTTTCAGCAATAATCAAACCAACATATATTTTCCCAACTGTCATATGATTATCATTCAACTCTGTTGCAAAAAAATAATTAAACTAAATTATTACACAGCTCATATTGGGCACTTATACATTTTTTCTTTAGAACATTACAAACATCTCAAAGAATAGGACCGTAAAGCATTTTCATTTTCTCCCTCTCTATTGTATATGGTGAGTTCATTTGAAGCCATTCTTTCTCTGACATCAGATGTCACTCTTTGTTACCTGAATTATGTGGGACCAGAAGGTTAAGGAGTTTCTTTTTGCGAGCCTGCACTGGCCACATTTTACGAATTAGCTCTCTCAGTTCATCATCCAGCTTGTCCATTTCTTCCACTGAAATCAATTTCCACATAATTAGTGATAAAATATTAAGATACATATTGCAAATATTTATCTCAAATTAATCCATTCAAATCATTTAATAGAATGAATTTTATCCATGTTTTTATAAGATAATTTTTTAACAAAAATTTATATTCGGAATAAATCTTACCTGGGCCCATTTTGATAGAAAGAGATTCTCTAATCAAAGCAAACAAAGTTGTGGTGAAATGAACAGTGTTGTCATTAGCAACAGGCATATTCATCCTGATCAACTTCCGGTACGCGAATTTGGTCGGACAGTTTTTGCCAAAACCCACAGGAGGCTCCATGTTCTTTAACATCTCATACATATCCTGATAATTGATCCGTCCTCTGAAGAATACAACAAGGGAAGTCTATGTATCAGGTCAAACCAGTAAATATCTTAGAAAAAGTCCCTTCCTATAGTCTGTATATCCTGGATATATTTTTGTCCCCCGCTTGAAAAGTGGGGGATATTAATTTGGGTTTGTCCGTCCGTCTTTCTGTCTGTCTGTAACGCTTTCGTTTCCACACAATATCTCGAGAACCCTTTGAGCTTTTGCAATGAAATTTAGCATAGTAACTCCCTATGGACTAAAGAAGACCCCTATTGATTTTGAGGTCAAAAGGTCAAAGGTCAAGGTCATAAATAAGCAAATTCTGTCTGTTATAACACTTTCGTTTCCACACGATATCTCGAAAACCCTTTGAGCTTTTGCAATGATATTTTACATAACAACTCCCTGTGGTCTGAGGAAGACCACTATTGATTTTGATTTCAAAGGGTCAAAGTTCAAGGTCGTAAATTTATACATTCTGTTTGTATGAAACACTATCATTTTCGGGCGATATTTTAAGAAAATTTTGAGCTTTTCTATGTAATATTATACCAAAACTCCCTAGGACCTCTCTCACCCCTCTTAAAGTGCCCCGCCCCGTTTATTTTATTAGTATTTATTGTATTACATGTCGCTATTTTTAGCACAGGGACATGAGGAGAATTATTACGTATAAAACAGGTTCTCGGTGGACTTTATATTCTTATTACATCTATTAGAACTGTTTAATAAAGGTTAAAATAGACACCATGCATTGTGCAAAATTTTGACAATATCGAAAGTAAATATATACATGTATGTCACTTCATGTTTGTATACAATTGTCTCCATATTACAGCGGCTCCATGGTCTAGTGGTATGTCTCTCGCTTCAAGTGTGAGAGGGCCCGGGATCGCATCTCGGACGGTCCTTTTTTTTTTCGAAATACTTTTCTTTTTTAACTAAACGATAGTATTCAGCATGTGAAATGAAAAATTTATGAGGTCTGGCTTGTACAAACTCATGATATCATCATTACAGTGTGATAAATATTCCATATAAAAAAGAATCTTCTACACACATAATAAAGAATAATCCATCAAACCTCTATATCCACATTGGCATATTTTATTTGCTTACATTGTATGTATACATTTGTATACATTTCATAATTCTACAAATTCAGTGAAAGAAACCCCCCCCCCCCCCAAACTGCGCATGGGTTACTTTTCCCTAAGCGGGGGACACAAATTCTCTGAATTAGCTTGTTTATCATTATTTTTGAACGAACACATTGTGTATTTTATAGCTTTTAATGATGCTTTCATTATATTCACGAAACAAACACTATATCCAAAAGTGTAACAAATTATTTTGGTCTTTTTACTAGTACATGTATTTCAAAATGATCTCAATAATAGGTTTGGCCATTATAAAGACCTAGCTATTATGAAATCTCAGTTCCCTATAAATTACATAGTTATGGCTGATGTTAACTTTCTGCGAGTAAACAATTTAACTAAAACAATAGGTTTGTCTTTCTTCAATGTTCCAACATTAGCATGACGTGACCTATACTTACGTGGCTCCCGGGTCAATTTCAGCCCACTCTCGGACATACTCGTCCAGATGATGTGGACCCAGGATAGAACTGTCCCGGGTCAGGTAGTCAAAGTTATCCATGATGACAGCAACAAATAAATTCAACATCTACAGAACCAAAAATAACTATGTCAATGTAAGTAGACAAAGTCAAAAGCATAGGATGGTTAAAGAAGAAATTTCTTTTACAACTGTGAATTTCTCACTAGAAAATACCAACTTCTGAATGATATGATAACACTTGGCAAATGTATAACTTCAATCTACTCTTCTTTTACTACTTTCATGATATTAGACCTTAAATTAATTATTATTGTATGTAAAATGTCTCACGAGAAATGAACTGAGAAACATGAAGGACACAAAGTAGACGTAGGCAATGGCTGAACTTCCGCAGGTCTTGGGCGGGTTAAGGCCAGATTCGGGGTCACAAGGTCGCCCCGACAGACAGGCCATCATTATCGCCTGCCAATTCTCACCTGTAGCACATCTAAAGAAAAGAAAAACCAAAATGAAATAAATGGATGACATTTTCAGTTCAGCACTTCAATCCTTCTATCATCATTACAGGTCAAGGGCACATAAACATAATAATCATGGAATATTTCAAGAATGATAATGTGATATCAATGGTGAAATATGTAGAAAAATCTTGCTTTAATAATTACTGATTTTAATATTCTATAGGATAGAATAAGTTTTTTTTTATCTCCTAAAAATAAGATCTGCTGCTGTCAGCAATATTTTTCCCTTTGACTTGCAAACATAAACACTCACCTGAACAAAAGCATGAGTGCATATAAGAAGTTTCTAAAATTATTGTGTCTGTTGATATCTGTTTGTGAGTCAAGTTTGATATTTCCAAACACCTGGAAAATGGAAAATGGATTTGTATGAGATCAAATATGAAGGGCATGGTTTCAAGTGAACAAGCCATGATGCTTATGAGCATTAAAAACTTTATGATGTTTCTTTGTTTTAAGAAAATCTACCTGCATTCCTATGATGGCGAATATGAAGAACAGCATGAGAATCAGTAAGCACACATAAGGCAGTGCCTGGAAAAAATAAAATATCAATAGTGATTAATTCATTAGTAATTTAACTGATCATTAATTTTAGTTGTTTATTATACAAGCTATATACTCCGTACTAGCTGGTACGTGCTTAGAAATAACTGCTAAAAACAACTAACAAGTTAGTTTATTATAGATTTTAAACCAAGTTCTAGGAACTGAGAGAGAGAGAGAAAGAGAGAGAGAGGGGAGGGATTGTTACCTTGAAAGACTGTAGGAAGGTCCAGAGTAAGAGTCGTATAGTGTAACCCTGTCGGAGGAGTTTTATCAGCCTGGCAGCCCTGAACAACCGGAACACACCCACATTGAACATCGAGTTATATGTCTGAAAAAAATGTATAGGAAACAGTATAAATACCACCTGTCCCAAGTATTGTTTTACTTATATAAGAAGACATGTAATGAACCATTTTGGTATGCATTGCAACTTTGTGGGGGGGGGGGGGGGTATAAAATAGACATTCACACAATCATGGATGTATTTTTTCAAATACATTGCATTTTTTCTTCTTATACTGAGTTTGAGTATGTAAGGCTATGGTGAACCAATACGGTACTGAGTACTGATGGTGTCACACACTTTTGAAAGGCTTTTGATACATGTGTTTTCCATGAACATTTACTAAATCTGACCAATATTAACTAAAAAAAAATTCACATTCCTTAATCAGGTAGGTGGGGCAATTTATTTTTGTAAAAAAAAAATAAATATGCAAATTAACATTTTTTATTTCTCCATTCAAGGGATGGGTATTTTTTTTTAAACATTACACAAAAACACTGTTTGTTTGACCATGACTATACTTGTGACTGTATATTTTTTTTATGATACAGAGGTAGAAATTATGTAAACTTTCAAAGGATAAATCTTGAATGAGAAGACTAAATACATTGTAGAAAAGAGCTATTCATGCAGTGAATTTATTTTTAACATGCCTATTGTAAATAGATACATGTATGGGGTGATCTATATCAATGTACAATTTTAGAAATTAAGTTCTATATCTTAGGCAACATCATGCATCCATTGTCAAGAAAGGCACATCATATGTACAAGTAGCTGCAATCAATCAATATTCATTCCTAAATTATTTAATGCAATGGTTTGCATAAGCTGCACTTTCGCCATATCACAAATACATCAAGGTTGAGGGAAACATGAACAAACTATCTATTCAAGCTTTTCAAACCAAATTTTCATTTTTTTTTTTTGGTCATAAAAGCAAAATGAACAAGAAATATGCTCAATACACATAAGTCCATAATCTGCATTTTTGTAACTATTAGTATTTGCTATTTCACTTCCCTTTGCCAATAATATAAATAAAACATATTTTTAAATAATTGATCCTCAAGGACTCTTTTTCCCAAATAAGAAGCCCTTCTTTCCAATTTAAATATCTAACTTTTTATCCTTTTTTTTCAAAGGTAAAATATTTCTCTATATTTCCTTGGTCTGGTTCACTGCTGGATATTTGTTGCAAAAAAATGAAAATCCACCACCAATCTAACACTGGGATAGCAATTAAACAAATGTTGCAGTGACAAAAAGAGATTTGGATTTCTCCAACATTTATAAATTATGACAGAAAAGGAGGAGAACATTTCCTGATTGTATCAACCCCCCCCCCCCCCCCCCCCCCCAAAAAAAATTCTGATTGGAGTGATGCAATGATAATCTCTTTGGCTTCAGTGAAATACACATATAAAGTGTACGATATATTATATCACTGAAGCTTATCATCTGATGCCAATAACTAGAAATCTTGTGTATCTGAAGTTGTTTGTTTTTGATAAAGTGTTCACTTGGAGAATTTTCATGAATTGATTATCTTTTTATAATAAATTGATTTAAATAAATGTTTGCTCTTCATACTTTCCAAACAGTCCTGGTACATTTAAAGACCATTTTGTGATAAGAAGATTGATAGAATTTAAATTTTAATAAAATATAAGGATAATATTGGGTTACATTGTAAATTGTAGATATATTGACACATATATAATATAATAAACAGTGCATTAAGTGCAACAAAATGATAGCAGCCCTCAACATGTACATTGTTTCAGTGCATTTACTAAATGTTTACATTGTAGATCAATATACTATACATCTAAATCAAAATATTTCCCCGACAGAAAATTTGTTTGCAAGTTGGAGATTGAATCATACACAACAAAAATGAAGGTCACATATGTGTTTCATTTGAGAAAATAAAGATCCAGGGTGTGTACTATGTAGTGTATTTACAATGTATTTCTATCCAGAAATCCAATGGAAAATTATACAAGCATAAAACATTGTTCCGCAGTTTAAAAGGTGCTGTGCTCAGATGAGCTACACTAGGGTATTGCAATGCACTATATACCATTACTAAAAGGGACTTTGTTTTCAACATACATTGTCTAAAATGTGAAAAAGTTTTTCTTTTGACATGCAAATCTGATAGAAATGTCAATATAAATATTGTTTTTCATCAATAATAACAACTAGGTGATTTATTAAGTCTTAAATATATATTGCAGTGGGTTAAACTTGTATTTTTTTTTTTTATTTCTCCATGAAATAAATTTATACATATTTTGTGTGAGGGCATGCTGTATTTCAATCAGATTTGAATATAAATCTAGGGTGCAGAAATGTAAATTGCATTTTCCTTCAATAGAACTATCAAATTATTAAGTACACAAACCTCTCCACTATCGTCTTTTGAAGACAATAACTCCTAAAACGGTCAAGCAGATAAAATTCAAGTTTATACTATATTTCACAAGGCCCAAAGGCCACAATTTTTTCTCCAAGGAAAATTTAATGTAGCAATTCTGTGTGGCATGTGCAAGTTGAAGCATTCACTTTAATACCCGGTTACGTCGATAAAAATTCAGAATTTTTAAAAGAAATTTTTTATATAAAATTACATGTGTATCATAAAACTTAAAACTTATTAACTTCAACTGATTTTTTAATGTGGTATAGTAAGAATTTGATTTAATTATCCTATTTTGGGTTTCTCTATTTTTATTATCACACAGAGGTTAATTCAAGTAAAACTACTTTCCAATGCTTTTTTTTACCATGAGCATTAAAGATTTTAAGCATATTATCATATTTCTTGCCAAATCAATCATTTTTAGTTGTGCAGCAGTGACGATGTAGCTGGAACAATCACATTTATACATGTATATATAAAAAAACAATTATTGGCATAAAGCAAGGAGGTCCACTTACCCCAAACTCATTGACTAAAACATCAATGATACTGCCTACAACTGTTATGAAGTCGAAGACATTCCAAGGGTCATGGAAATAATTCTGTGGAAAAAAATAGTAAAGCATAAAGGTTATCTGTAAAGGCAAATAGGAAAAAATGTTAACTTTTTTTTTTTACCAAATCATTCTTATTAAAATGAAGCAAGTTAAGAGGATTCTTTTCCATTAAAATATTTGAGACGTTATCTTAGATATTGATATTGAAGTTTCATTTATTATATACTTTAAAAATTGAAAAAGCACCATTAACTTGTGCATTTGGTAAATGTTACATCATTAATATAATTATTCTTTGTTAGATAAATATGTTTTACTGATAAAATTGAATAATAAAACTTGAATTATGTCAATATGAGGATGAAATAATAAGAAAAGCTGGTAAAGAAAAATCAAGCATACACAGGATGTGAACAGAAAATTTGCATGTTCCTTCAAACTATTAGGGGATGCAAATAGAAAAAAAAGAACAAATTTCAATTCAGCAATTAAATAAATAAGATTTGACTTACGTGGCCAAACATTGCTATTAATTTTTTTTCTTCCAATGGAACCTGATACTTACAGATTCTGTACAAGCTAGGGCTCTTTTAATAAACTTTGCCAACAAACTATTGAAATATAAATCAACAACAGAAAATATAGGTGGCTTAGAAATGTTTATATATGTATAAATATAGACACAAGGGGAAGCCAACAATGGTTCACAATTTAGACTACACGTAAGCAAATAAAGGGGGATTACTCTGGATATGCCTTCTTCTATTCCCTACATAAGAGATGTCTGAACCTTTTTTGTCCGATTGAAAACAGTTAGAAAAGCTACAATTCTAGAACAGAATCGCCTGTTTGGGGAGCAAGATTAGTATTCTAATATCCAAAAGTAATATTACATGTTTAAATATTCTCTAACAAGCAGAATGAGAGTTGACATTGTATACTTATGGGCAGACAATTAGTCATATTCCAAGAATCTTAATAAGCCCTTCAAGGGAGCTCTTAATTGATTCAATAGTTTTAAATGGGGCCTCTGTATTGCAAAACAGAAGTTATAACAAACACAAGGAAACCATGTAATGTTAAACAACTGCTGAGAGAGTCTATCTCTCAAAAATACTAACCTAACAAAGTGACAATTCTGCTAAGAGTAAGGACAGATCAATTCACTAGTGCTATACCACTTCATATGTACCTGGAACTGCATGTACATCACCAAGTTGCAAAAACACACAAAAATACAATTTTTTCAGTTCATCTTTAGAATTTCTTCTGTGAGCAAGACCTTTGAATCTACCAACATTTTTGGCCCAATTAAGGTTCATCGATACTCTGATAAGAGAGATAACTCTTAATGATATAAATGTCTATTATTCCTTTACAGATTTGCCAAGTTGAAGCGTCTTTTTTGTCCCATTTAGCTCTGCAAGCTATGCTAAAATTGCTTGTATTTTATTTAACAAATATGTTTCTTTTGGAAAATCATGAGACACAGAAATATTTTATATGAGTGAGCAGAGGGTATTTGAACCTTTAGTTATTAATTACTGTCCTGTCCTGAGACTAAAACACAAAGAAGGCAAATCCTGAGTCTGCGATGTTTTCACAATGACAACACCCAATCAGGAGGTCCTGTCAACACATTTCTTTTCAAGGAAAAAAAATTCCTTGAATATCACTTAAAAATCACTTGAAATTTGTAACTTGTTTATCCAATTTATTTTTTTTTAAAATTGATAACACAAAATTAATTCTGTTCATAATTTCGAAAAATGTGTTGCACTGCTACAATGCTGAAACATGGTTTGTATGCCCATGTGAAGATAGGGAAAAATATGAAAACTTCTGAAATCAAAATGTAACAACGTATGAGACGGAATATTGTGTACAAATTGACATTTCAAACCTTGATTCCGAACGCGAGTAGCTTCAATACACACTCAATAGTGAAGAGGATGGTGAATATTATATTTATCGAAATCAAAACTCGTTCGTATTTATGCTGATCTTGATTATTTTGGAAATCTTGGCCTCGGCCCTGGCCCGTATCACCACTAGTTTTGTTGCTGAACTGAAATCAAGGCAGTTAAAAAACGTTTGGTTTAAAGAGGTAGCAAAGAGATTCTAAATAAATAATGTGTGATGGTTAGCAAATTCTGCTACAACACTCATCAAAATGCACCTACAATCAGAGGCATTACACACAAAAGACAAAAGTTCTCATTACACATTCAAGTTCAATTTGAAATAGAATTTTTAAAATTGCCATATCTTTTTTTAATCACTGGTGTAATATTTTTCACGACTTCAAAATTTGACAGAATTATGTCCCCTTTTACCTTTGTCAACTGTATAAACTTTTGTCTAGTGTTTTAAAACAACCATACCAATTTCATGAAAATTAGAAATTAGGAAGAAAAATACAGACTGAGCATAAAGAATAGAGCAAAAAGAACTGATGAAATCAGACAGGTCTGCTCCCATAAGCTTCATACAATGAGCCTGTCACCAGGTGCAACCAGTGATGAATGAGTAGAGCCAAAAAGCTTCCAAATTTGCCATGTGAGGGTAAACCACATCACATTTATTTATGATTTTTTAAAAAAAAATAATTTATAGGTCTTCTAAATTAATTCTTTTTTTTACTTAATAACTGCTTGAAACGAACTTGATTTTGACTTGAACTTGAATATTTGCTTAAATCAATGAACTTGAAATTGACTTGAACTTGAATATGTGCCTTAATCAATGAACTTGATTTTGACTTGAATATGTGGCCATATCAATGAACTTGAATTTGACTTGAACTTGAATATGTGCTTAAATAAATCAATTATAATAAGTGTGAATAGTGGTTTACAGTAAATGATTGTGCAAAATGAACTAAAATTTGTAATGTAAAAGTTTTAGAAAGATACAAGAATATGGTGACAATCATTTACAACTGATTAATACAAGTACACAGTTAGTAAATGTGCCTCCGTAATCGTGAACCATTCCCATCAAATATTCTAAAATCTAGACTTTTTTTGCACAATATTTTGACAATTATTTCAAATTAAAAAAATAAAGTCTAGATTGTAAAATACTTTGTAAAGTGATATATTAATTCATACTTTCTTAAATATGATGCAAAGTAGTCATACATTTTGTCAGTAAAATTTAACATGCAATATGCACATGAAATATTAGCATCAGTATTTTTTCAAACACTATTTTCCAAACATAGTGCATCAATTAAAAAATCAATTTCAAAATATTACTTTTCAGATAATTTCAAGGTCATTTTTCAAATACTTTAACGACTGATAAAATGTATGACTGTTTAATAGTTACTAAAGACTTGTGAGAAATGAGAAAAAAAGGTGTTTCCCCCGACCATTGGTTACCTTTCCGAACCCAATCAACTTTAGGGTACATTCTATTGAGAACATGATCGTAAATCCCATATTAAGATATTTAAGGATCGTCTTGTATTCGTTGCTCATTCCGTCATACTGTCAACGAACAACATATGACATTTTATCGTTGCATTTTTTTTCCAGAAATTTTTTTGAAAATACAAAATTTTAAAATTTACCAATTAAATATAATTTCTAAAAAGTTTCTTTTTTCTTTTAATAAACAAAAATTTCAAAATGTCATTTTGATAGTGAAAAGAATTATTGCATTAATATTGTATGAAAATAGCTTAAGAGGACATTAGCTGCTGCACAGGAGCTCAGATAAAAAAGAAAAAACATAAATTATAATCTTGCGACAAGGGCAGCTCAATAAAGGCATCAATTATGCATTAACAGTTGTCAAAATTGTTTGTTTGTTTTTGCTTTTAAAGTTTTGTTCAAGTTTTACAAACAATATTAGTTAAAAGAAATCCAATTCATTAGTTATATGTTAATCAAATTTTGAACAATGTGCTTTTATTCTTTATAACACAAATCAAGGTGTTCTTTATTTTACCTTCAAAGCTGTGAAATAAATTGTCAGTAAAATGTCAGAAAAAAAGACATCAAATGGATAAATTACTTAACTACTCACACTGAAGCACAATGTTTAAGTTCATAAATAGAAATGTATAATACAAGTTGTAATAATTATATAGATCCTCAGGTTTCTTAGAAAAGGTTTTCAGAATAATGCATTTGTCATCAACCTGGTTTTTCAAACAAAATGATTATTCATATATATATGTAGAGCTTGGACAAGTAATATGGTCTTCAAATATGGACAAGTTTTAATTATAGATCTTCAAACATCTCAAGAAAAAAGCACTTTTTTTCATTAAGTAAAAATTTCTCTTCAAGCAATTGAAAAGAAATAGCATTTGGCATAAAGTTTCTTTTGTAAGTTCATATAGTGTTTTAATTTATTTTGACTAATAGAAGATTTAATTTACTTAGTTGTAGGCAATATAGTTAATCAACTTGACATGAACAAATAGACCTACCTTCATCATAAGTACGATCGTGTTCAAGGCGATCAGAGTCATCACAAAATACTCAAACTTCGTCGACACGACCAGCTTCCAGATCTTGTACTTGATCGTTTTCTTGTTTTTCGGCATATATCGACTGGTGGGACGTGCATTTATTGCGAAGTCTATACATTGTTTCTGCAAAGTTAAACAAAAGAAATGAAATTAGTTTTCTAGTACATGGATTTTTTAAAGATATTTTACAAACAAAATCCATTCAAATTGAATGTAGAAATTTTAAACAAGATGAAAGAACCTGCATGACAACTGCTTTGTTATACATAACTGTTATACTTCCATGCTGTTAATAATGTTGTCTTGTTAAAAATACATTTTCTAAACATTACTGTAATATGGTATACATTAATCATCTACCATTATTAGCATACACCATCACACACAATACAGATAGTTGACTAAAATTTTCATTAATTCTGTAGATTTCTTGTACCACAGTGCATTGTATAGTACACAACAAATATCCCTTCCAGTGAACGCTTGCTCATTTTCTATATTTTATTTTTTTCAAAATCATTTCTTGGTAAGTTTTATCTTCAGAAACATAGTTTAATTTATATGTTTGGATTGAATATGTCAGTGTATCACTTGTGCTGTACTTGCTCATTTGAGTTAGTCTTGGATGCAGTTTTGTTACACACATCACTTAATTGTGATATTATCATATTCGTATTTGTAGTGTGAATTAATTATAAACATATATTCACCTTGTGTTACTTACGTCTATAGCTGACAACTAGAATGTATCACTATTATGTTACAACTACATGAATTTCAAACAAACAGACAAATACATAGTATAACTATTATATTACAACTACAAGAATTTCAAACAAACAGACAAACAGATATCTTCAGGTACTTTGAAAGTGAATATCTGAAAGTTTTTAAGGAGAAAGAAAAAAAGAAAGAATTCAATTGCTCATGAAACATAACCAAGAATTATATAATTAAGACTTCTAAACAACATCAAAATTTGGAATGCATGACTACTGATATTTAAAAAAAAACCTTTACATTTAGTCTACTTCACAATAAAGTGGGAGGAGTGTAGTAGGCAGAACTCACTTGATTTTTATCAAGCTGTGCATCCTCCAGCTCGGCCTCTCCTTGGTCTTGGAAAGTGATGATGATTAAGGCCACAAAGATATTTACAAAGAAGAACGGAAAAACAATGAAGAAGACGACGTAGAAAATGGCCATCTCCATTCTGTTCCCTGGCTTAGGGCCCTGGTCCTCATAGGTAGAGTCCATGGAGTTATGGAGAATGCTGTGGAGAAAGGCAAGAATTTCAAATCAGGAAACTTGGAACGCTAGCTGTTATAGGAGTTTAAATGCTCAAGCAGTTTTTGTACATCATTATCAAGGTCTATGCAAGTTTTAAATCAGCATACAAGGTCTAGTGATACAAAGTTGCACATGATGATTCCACTGTAACCCTCATCCTACCCACCAAAAAAGCAGGGGGAAATAAAAATTCTTGCTGAACTTTCTGTAATCTTAATTTTCTTTAAAATGCATTCTTTCAATATTTGAAAATGGTGTGGAATGATGGGAGAGAATGTGGTGTAAAGAAATCTTACTTGGGCCAGCCTTCACCAGTGGTGACAGTAAACAGTGTAAGCATGGCTTCAAACAGGTTGTCATAGTGAAAGTCGTGTCGCAGCCATTCCCGATTCTGAACGGTGGGTGTGTCTTCAAACTCCTCATAATAAAAGAACTGGCCCCTATAGAAAGTCAAAAGACATTTTGTAACCCAGTTTCTTTTCAAATCTTAGAGTCACATTTCATAATGTTTTCAACAAATTATAAAGATAAAATTGGTAAACAGTGACTAGTACAACATATTTAAATCTAAAAAAAGAAGTTTTACATGCAACTTATTCATTAAGGCATTTTCTCCTATCATATACAATATTCTTTACATTAAATGCCTGTTCAATTCAGCAAACGTTCTAGCTAACAATTCTGTTACAGGGATGAGTAGTGAGTTTGTGAGCACACTCGAAAGTTCACTTCTTTGACCAGGCCTATGGTGAGTTTATTCACTAACCTACATTCCTCCTCTGTACTTTTTGATTCATCTGTGCAGTAGAAAAACTTCCCTTTAAACAGCTGCACAGCTATCACAGCAAAGATGAGTTGGAACAACATATACACAATCAGGATGTTGGCGACATTCTTTAGAGAGTTCACCACACAGTCAAACACAGCCTAAAAAAACAAAAAGACATAATTTTTATACACAATATACCACGTATAATAGAAAACACTTCAGAGGCCCACACATTTTTTATCAATAAGAAAAAGAGATAGTCTTTTTTTTTTAGTTTTGCATGGTTTGGTTTATTAAATGGAGTTTTCAATCATAAAACTGTCTAAAACTTTGAATTGGAGTGTTTTTCATCTTTAATATCTCATTATCCATCATTCAATGGTAGATCAACATCTTGACTAAGGTCATTTCTCAAAGGTCAAGACATATGAGTACCATGTCAAAAGCTTTAAAAATACAGACATTTTCCTTTTGATTATAACAGGCTTCTTTGAGGTACAGACCTTTAGTTTGGGAAATCTGTTAATTGTTTTCAATGGATTCTGAGGTACAGACCTTTAGTTTGGGAACTCTGTTGATCGTTTTCAGTGGACGTAACACCCTAAGGACCCTCATAGATTTGATCGTGTTCAGGTTCTTGCTGGCTGTATCCCTACAAAGTACACAAAATATACACAGTTAATACCAATTTCATGACAGTAGGTTGATTTCGGCTACAGCTATATACTGTAATATACACAGGACAACAAAACCATGAACACTGGAAAGGATAGATAAACTAAAAAGATAGAGACAATTAAAGGTAGGTAACTCCTACAACAATAATCTGATAAATCATTGCAGTTGTCTTTCTTTATACATCGCTACAACACAATCTACAAACTATAATCAATGTTTTAGGCAAAATTTCTACTTTCAATTCATTCATGCACTTATCATATTCCTTTAAATTTTATACATAACCTTGGGTAGTTTTTTGAATTTTGTTTTAATTCATAATTAAGATACATTGTAAATTAAAGCTGTTCAACAATATTCAAGGGACTGAGCAATTGTAAGCTTCATTGGCAAGATGGAATGCAAAACCTGTTTTGAAAATTGTGTTGGGAATGGGATGTGGTTGGAGAAATATTCAAAAATAAAATTTTGACTTAAATTCTTCAAGCTGTGTAATACTATATTTCATTCAGCATGACATAATTGGTCCATCTTTTTACATAGTACACATTGTTAGCTTTGCTTTGGGATTTGCAGTGCAGGTTCACCAAACAAATTGCTTCACGTTTAACGTATGTATAACATATTTGCCAAAAATTAAATTGTATATATATATATATGTATACAATATCGAACTGTTCACTTTTGCCAATAAATATACATGCATGGTTACCATGGTAACAACATGTGGATGTAGACTTCACCACACCGACATGAACTGTGTTGATTAACAAAAATGTTGAATTCAAAATGATTGTGCATTGTTAGCAGTACACTGTATATATACAAGCCAAGTTTGCTATTTCTTACACTGCCTCCTTAATGCTGAAAAAAGTATAGGCATTTTTTCCTGAAAACTTTGGGAATAACCTTGATAAACTTTTTAAACAACTGTCTCAGGTTGAAGCCATCAAAATGCTTAGTACTTATTTTTAAAATTCAAAATTTAAAAAATTTAAAATTATAAAATGTGATAAAATTTCTTCCTGAATCCTTTCATCTTTCAAACCATCAATTTCATTTGATTTTTATCACAATGTCAGCATGAGAACTGAGATCAATTATCTTGAGAGCAAGAATAATAAATTTTTGTCCAATTAAACAATTACATTGAAATAAAATTTGGAAATCACGTACAACAGTTACCATTTACCATAATCAAATAATACAAAATATCTATCAAATGTTTATTAAAGCCGGCATGAAAGAGAAATAGATCTTATAATGTTATTGATCTCAAATTTGAATTTGACTGTTTAATCTTAATTGTATTTCTTGAATTATTTTTTTATTGATTTTAAAACTTGGTATTACAATTTTCTTTTAGCCCCAAAACAAAAATATCCCCCCAAATTTTGCTATTCCTTAACTGAAAAAATATGAGGATTACTATAGTTTTAAATTAGATAACAGAAAAAAATCAAATGGTAACTTTGCTCAAAGAAGAGTAGAAATGTCTAAACATGATCTATATAGTCCTGCCTTTGTACTACAATCCCTGATTTAGTGAATACCGTAAATCTGGAAATTTTTACGTCGATTTTATTTTGCGAATTCGGGTCAAAATGCTGTTGATTAATTTTTACGTTTCAAAATTTTGCGAATGACCACTGCTTTGTTTACATTTTCTTACTGGTAATTTATTTTTAAGAAAAATATTTTTGCGAATGCAATGAACTCGCAAATTTGCTAAAAATTTATCTACAGCAAAAATTTCCAGATTTACGGTATATATTTCTAAAACCTGGTAATATAATAACTGTATATGAACTTTGCTTGCCTTTACAATTTAAGTAGAGGCACTCTAGCTCTTTATAAACATGCACTAGGTTTGTGTGCTTTTAATATTCTGGAGCAGAGTAGATTTTTTTTAAGGAATCACTGTCTAGTTAGGAGGGTATGTCAGGGCATCAACAATAGTGGGAAACATGGGATAATTTGCATAACGGGCGAAGCTCGTTATGCTTAAATTATCCCATGTTTCCCACTATTGTTGATGTCCCTGACATACCCTCCTAACTAGACAGCGATTCCTTATATTTCCATTTCATTGTGAAATAAAATTGTAGATTTAGACTTTAAAAATGTAGATAAATAGATTTAAATCACATGATGACTTCCATGCCAATTTCAATAGTCCTCGCCAACCGACGTCAAACACAAAGGCAGCCGCACGAGATTTACATGCATATTTGGCCTCCTTAGCGTCAGACACAGAGACGGATGCACATGTGAATTGCATGCGTATTAGGCCTCCTTAGCACCCGACCTATCGACCTGCCTAATTTACATTCCGGCAGAATTATCAAGAAATAAACTACCCCTAACTTTCAAAGAGTTATCACAGAGAAAAAATTAGAAATGGAAATATAAAAGAACTAATAATATATTTTTACAATATGATCAAGAAAGTTTCATCCTAACACCAGTACCTCTGGCTGACCCAGGGACCACACATTTTTAAGTTTTAGAAGATTATATACATATATACCAGACTTGGTTGGAATGACCTTAGCCAAACCAGAGATGAAGCTGAAAATGTTAATGACAGACTATGCAAGTTGAAGGACCAAACATATAACAGTAGGTCACCGAAGTGATGCGAGTGAACTAAAACCAAGTTTTAAAATCAGTACATAGTAGTTTGGATATGTATATTTAAAAAAAAATTTATAAATCGTTAATTCCCATATTTCTCTTCCTTGCCACTTTGGTTGTTGACGAATAATGTGTTGTTCACGTTAAAATTTTATATCATAGGAAAAGTGCTCAGGGTGATCATCAATCATACCAATTTTGGATGATCAATGGATTTACTTAATTATGAATTGACCATGCATGAAACCTCTTCAATGACGATGATATTGGGACATGTGACATCAACTCTACTTACCCAATTTTCCCACTGTGAGATCAGAACATAATTCTATTATTTACATGCTGTATGTGTTAACACTTGAAAAGCCATAAAACTGATCATTTCTGCCTTTAGAAACTTTGCCATTTGTTAACTTGATAATATAATGTTATTTTCTTCAGCAATTTATTTCTCTTGTTCAAGTTAATCAGCAATTATGACTTAGAAATTTGAACATGAAACCTTATCCCTTTAGCCTTATACAGTTCGGTGAAATTCTTAGCTACATAGAGTAAAGTATATACATTGTGAACATAGGTACACATGCACCTGTTGAAACTGTGACATTTGCTTGATAAACTGACCATTAAAATCCATTTCCATTAAATCATTTGAAGGGAAAAAAAATTGTGCATGGAAGCACTAGTTGTGGGGGCTTATCTTTGTTGAAAAAAATCAGGAGAGACTTAGAATATAAGAGGCCAATGGGCCACATCCCTCACTTGAGTAACTATGACTCAGCTGTTCTCCATTAGTAGATTTCCCCCTTATATTCTTACGTAAAAACTTTGATTTTTCCTATATATTTGTATGTAAAATGTTGATTGGTTTATGTGGCCCCACCCAAGTCTCAGGGTCATATAAACATTACTAATCATGGCTTTCCTGTTTCAGATGTTTATGAATTTTTTTCAGTATAAACTTGTAAAACCTAATTGCCAATTGTGTCCCAATCCTAGCTTTTGGGGTTACATTTTGTATAAGTTTAAATTTACACTTGGTAAAGTAGCTTTTACACAAGTTTCATCTCTTCTGAACAAGTGTTTATTAAAAATTTTTTTTTAAAGATGCCACTAATTCCTTTTAGTAATCCTTAGTTATTTTCCCTTGATAGAGGGAGTGGCCCTTCATTTGAACAAACATAAAGCCATTTCACCCAAGGATACTTTGTGACAAGTTTGGTCAAACGTGGACCAGAAGTGTTAGATGTGAAAAAATTTAGAGTACACAACAGATGGACACCCTTCAATCAGAAAAAAAAAATTAGGTGAGCTAGAGCCCAGAGAACTAAGTTAATTGACAATTCTTTCACAAAAAATGGTTATCTTAAAGTTTAAAAATACTATGGTATCCAAAAACTTTAAGGACTCTAAATTTTAAACCAAAGCCAAGAATTTAAAAACCCAAAACCAACAATTAGTATGGAAGATACTAGTAGTGTGCAACACTCAAATTAAAAAATTCACAGGAGATAGACAACTTGCTTTATCTCAAAATTCACAGAAAAAAATATTATCCTAAAGGGTATGGCTTTCAATGGGTCAATCACTCCATCATAATTCATCACCTTAAACTGACCTTTTCAGAGAATTTTTGAAACCACAATTCTTAGAAAATTTACCATATATTTTGACCTTGACTTGAACAGCTTCAAAATTTCTTGGGAGTTGGAATATGGGTACAAGTCTTTTTCTGTTGCAGCAGTTTATCCTCTACATCTATGTTTTCTTCCAAGATTTTTCAAGCAACTTTTTTGGCCAATTCTTTTTCTGACATTGGAAGGACTATTTTAGACTTTACATCATTTTTATCATGCTTTATCGTGGTGATCATGCTTTAATCCATCTTAATTTTTTAATTGAAAAAAAAATATAGTGATTATTCAAAAATTAAACAGAAGGGATAAATTATCTCTGACTAGTATAACCTATCTTAAACTACATTCATATTACTGTGGATTATTGTTCCAAACTTTAAAACTGCTTTAAATATAAAGTACACAATACATTTATGTTGAAATTGGAGTAGTATACATATTTTCGTGATTTAAGTTAATTAAGGGATAAAAGTGCACTGGAACGTTTAACACTGGTGAGCTATATAAGGAAATCGTGGCGTACATTTCTCTACAATACTCAGCACTTACCTAACGACATTTGAATTACTATAATTAGAAACGAAGTCAAGAAAGGTATCAACAGAGAGAAAAAGACAAATGAGTCGGAAGCAAAAAAAGACATGATCTCCACATGATGGAGAAAAAGCCCCTCGCAACAGAATTATAATTACAGTCAAACCTGGCTACACTGAACCCATTAGGACTGAGATTTAACTTCCAGATAAATGAGGATTTTAGATGACAAAGTTAAAATATTGGGACTGCCAAATCACTTTGACATATTCATGGTACTGAATTTTAAATATAACTGTTTGAAATATAGAAGTTCAACTGTATATGTAGGATTCAAATGTCTATTAGTACTTTTACCATGTTCCACCCAATTTTGTTGCGAGGGGATAATGAAATTTAAATGAAAAGAAATGCGCTTCAAAAATTCATGACAAATACATATCACATATAATTAGTTTGGTAGATAAAGTTAGTGCCCACTGCAAGTTACAGAAAAAATAAATTTCAAAGCAAACTCACAGATATATCTATACATATATACTGTTTATAACTTGCATTAAATGAAGCATGGGTGCATGAAATTACTTTTTCTAAAAAGAATTTTCAATGTCTAGACTAAACAGAGAACTAAATAATCTGAAAAATAAAATTTAAAACCTGAAAAATGATTTATTTCCTGTATATTCACATTTTCAGATATCCAAAAAGTAACTGTATAATTTTTCTTTCATCATTTATCAATTTCAAGTAGTTTTTTTTTGTTGCTGCTTTTTTTTTTTTTTTTTTTTGGTGTGTTTTATCATATTTGTCAACAAAACTTGACTGACATGGATTCAGGAATAGGAGTCGTAATTGTCAATTTTATTGAATGACAATATATATTTATATACATGTATATCAATCACCCATATAAGCTCCAAGAGCTTAACACAATGACAAAGATATAATATTTATCTAATTCTGTTAAATTTTGCTTCTGGGGATAAATGTGTAAAATCTGTAGATAGTGTACAAAAATAGTGAATACTATAAAGTAGTTTCACTATAGTCTTAGTAATGCAGTAGTGAATGAATTTAGTAATAGTATACATATATATATTTTCAAAATTATCCTTGTTAACTTTTGCAGATCCCTATTTCATTTGATCCTGTTGTAAAATCGTGCAGGTAAATTCAATAATCAGAATATGTGGATATTTTCCCAGTGATCTTTTTGTGTTTTTGATAAAACCTCTTGGAGCAAATAAGGAACATATTGTCTGTTATATATTTGACTTGATAATGATGAAAAGTACAGTACAGTGATTCCTGTATATTCAACACCTTCCTATTCCAATGATAGACTTTAAAATTCAGAAAAGATACTACTGGTAGTAACACTGAAAAAAAAAACACTTTCTCTGTAGATAACTTTTTCATTTAAATGAATTAATCCCCCCCCAAAAAAAACTCTTCATTTATAGAATTTAAAAAATCCATTTTGAACAATCAGAAGAGCTAATGCTTATGTCCTAAGGAGAAACAATGAATAACTTTAAAATGCTTGTAGTAGGATCTTAATTCTGTAGTGAAAAAAAACTACAATTCAACGATTGTACTTGTAAGTTTATATTACAACATTTCATATCTCATGTTAATACTTGTTAATATTCTAAGAAGTGGAAAAAATACCCTAAACAGCTTTTAGATACAAATACTGTGAAATCACATATTTTTCTGGGGTCAAAATTTTCATTGTTTGAGGAAAAACTCTTGGTTTGTGGGGATTTTATTTTGTGGATGAAGAATATTATTGTTGAGTAGTTTTATATGTAACATTTTACACTTCGTGGTGGTCATGAATTCACGGGTCGCTTCATACCCCAAAAACAATGAAAATTAAACCCCCACAAAAATTTGTGATTTAACAGTAAATGATCATGATTCATTTTCAAAATGTAACATTCAGTGTTGAAAAAAGTTGAAGGTGTTGACTTATACAGGTTCTACTGTACTGTTAATTTACATCATCCCTATCGTAAATACATACTGAAAGAAGAAAGCCACTAATGCACAGATCACCACAGTGGCATCCAATATATTCCACAGATTTCTACAGTAGGACCCAGGGTGAAGGAAAACTCCTAAATCAATCACCTACAATACACAGGTTAAAAACATATACTGTAAATATTCTTAATTAAGCAGTAATCACAGCTTCTTATCCACCAATTTATGTACATGCCTTTATATGAATAAAGCTTATATTTGTTATTAAATTTCTAGTGGATTAATTCATGATTGCACATTTCATTTGAAGAGGATGATGGCACAAAGTTTTAATTGTGCTAAATACCTATGATTTTACAAAATGTTGTTTTCAATGAAATATATAGAGAAAAAATAAAATTATCTTCACTTTTGGCACGCCACTGTATGTTTAGTTTCTGAAAGCAAAAAGTAAAGTAAAATCTTAAAAATAAATTCTTGATAGAAGCTCACCTTCAGAATCATTTCTATTGTGAACACGATTGTGAAGACGTAATCAAAGTAATTAAGAATCTGGTTCCTCAGGGCCTTCTCGTTGACTGGTTCCTCAGTCGCTAACGCAAAACTACTGGCGCAGATAACAATCATAATGAACAGGTCGAAGTAGCGCAGGTTCACCACAAAATGACAGAAACGTCGTATTCTGAAAAATCAACAGACAATATACTAATTTCACCATTTTAAGATTTCTTCATCCACGTCATTTAGTAACCAAGTTCTAACATAATCAAAACTAGAAATATGTCCATAGGACATGAATGCCCTGCCGAGGATATATTAGTAAAGCAACATGAAAATTTGTATGTGAATAAAATTTGATCAGTTTGGTTCAAGTAGGGCTTATAGTTAGTAGGGAATAAAAATGTAGGTCAGATCCAGCATCCGAAGCAAGTCTGGTAGTGTCCATCCCTAGATGCATCATCCATGAAAGTTTGGTTCAGGCAGGGCTTATAGTTTCTTGGGAATGAAAATATAGGTCAGATCCAGCATCCGAAGCAAGTCTGGTAGTGTCCATCCCTAGATGCATCATCCATGCAAGTTTGGTTCAGGTAGGGCTTATAGATACTTTGGAATGAAAATATAGGTCAGATCCAGCATCCGAAGCAAGTCTTGTAGTGTCCATCCCTAGATGCATCATCCAGGTGCTTATAGATCCAGATCCACATCCGAAGCAAGTCTGGTAGTGTCCATCCCTAGTGCAAGTTTGGTTCAACATGTGAAGTTTGATAATCCAGCCAGTCTTGAATGGTATGCAAGTTTGTATCAACATGTGAAGTTTGATAACACCATCTTGAATGGTATGTTTAAAACTAAGCTAAACACTAATTAAAGAATTAAAAGTGAGGTCAAGGTCAAAGGAAAGGTCAAGGTCCAAAAATGTTGATGCAGTTGCATAGCTCTCATCAATATATATCAGCATTTGAAGTTTGATGAAAATATCTTGGATAGTTTTTTTGAAACTTAGCTTTGAACAGAGCTAAACGCAAAGTGTGACGGAAGGACAGACGGAAGGACGGAAGACGGATATGACAAACACTATATGCCCCGGCCATATTCATGGTGGGCATAACAAACTTTATGCCTAAGTTGAGAAGCTTACATAGCTGACATCAACTCTACCTAGCAAAGTTCAAATTTCACATTATTCAAGTTTCGCTTCTTAATCATGACTGAACCTAGTTCCTTTCAGACAGGCACATCATAGAGAAAACACCTACGGATTTTTGGGTCCAAATATGAACATGGAGCTGTATGGTAACATTGGCCTTGGGCCCCCAAATGCACCCTCCTCCTCCTCCTTTTTGGGGGGCTGGGGAGGGGGGTCCTCTTCACTGTTGTTGCTGTCTGAAAATCCAATCAAAAAACAGTCATGGCCTGAATGTTTCTAAATTTAATACTAGTAAATGCCAGTAACTTGTTTTAAGGCAAAAATCAAATTTCAGCATTTCTTTTCAGATTATCTTAAATGAAACTAATGGCGTGCTTTCCATTGTGCATTGATAGTGATTGTAAAACCAATTGCATTTTTTACACAAAAGAACACTACGATTTTAGATATATTCATTTAATGGGATGCAAATCTCAAGTGCCCCAACTTATACATGTTTCTGCAACTTCACATATCTGAGTCTCTGTAACACTTTTCACAAAAGTGAATAACCTCTGAATATCTAATGCAATTTTTTGTTAGTTCTGGCAAACTCTTGGCATTTATCACTTGGTTATGAATTCATTTAGAAGCACTGGCTATGTGAAGATATGTTTCTGAATAACATTTGGTTTAAGGAAACTGGTCTCATTTTTAGTCATGCAGCGACATGGAGTAAAGTCACAGAGCTTGTAATTATAAATGCACCCTAAAGTATCACTTTCAAAGAGGTTTAAAAATCTAAACTTGATAAATTATTACGAGTACATGTATCGGTGCACTGAAAATATGAGAATAAAATTCCACATAGCCATCTGTAAATCACAGCTTATTCATGAGAACTGAAAAAAAAATGTTATTAACTTTTATATTATTCTTCATTAAAATGATTTTATGATAGCAATGTTTATATTTCTCATGAATAAACAAATGTTTAATAGAATCTTGACTTATTGTGACTAAAATATGCAGATTGTGAAAATCAAGCAGTTAATTAAAGCTCCTTGCAAAATCACACAAAACACAAAAACTTTTATGAAAAACCATTTAAGACAAAAAATGTCAAATGAAACTTTGTGATCAATGCCCTAAAAAGGTTAATCTATGGAAAACTTCATGTACAAGTCAAAAAGCAATCCTGTGTATATAAAATACCTGCTGGTTTGTTATTGTTTTCTGTAAATCAAAATATGCCACAATATTCAACATCAAAAAGCAAATTTATTCAAGAAAAAAATGACATCAAATCCAATATCTTCAAAAATCAATCTGGTACTTCAGAAAAGTATCTTTAGCATTGTTAAACAAGAGGCCCATGGGCCATATAGGTCACCTGAGCATCATGCAACAACTTTCCAACGATTGAATTTGGTTTATGTTTTAAACTAAGATCATGGCATTAACAATTTTGAAAGAGGCACCATTGCTAATCACAACTATACACTTAGCATGTTTAGTTTGGTTACTTAATACCCATAGACAGAGTAGGGGAACAAAAAAATGCAATTCAACAAATCAGTAATATTCAGCAATAATCAGTAGTGCCACTACCACACATGAACCCCTGACCCTTAGTTCACACATTTCACAATTTTGGAAAAAGGCACCCTTGCTTATCAAAATTGTTTGATTAATACCAAGGAGCAGATTTCAAACAATTAATTCATTTTCAGTATATAAGTAGACCTCCCTCTATGGTACCCCTGACCCAGGGGCCATAAAATTTACAATTCAGGAAGAACGGCCCTTGCTCATCATAGCTATATATTAGGTAGTTCATCTGCTAAATACAGTGGGCCCAGATTCCGGCAGTATCCGGACGATTTTTCATCAGAACGGAATTTTTAATTGTTATATATTAGGTAGACACTTCACATATCCGGACAAATTGACTGGGAACCAAAGCGTCCGGATAAATGAGGGTCCACTGTACCTAGGAGCAGAGAAGAAAATTTTCAAAGATTAAATGTATTTTCACTATGTAATCAAAAAAGCCCCGCCCTAACACCAGAACCCCTGACCCTTGGGCCATGAAATTCACAATTTTGGAAGAGGCATTCTTCCTCATCATAACTATGTACTTAGTTAGTTTATTTAATACCTAGGAGCAGAGAAGAAGATTTTCAAAGAAATAATGAATTTTCACTATATAATCAATAGAGCCCTGCCCTAGCACTAGAACCCCTCACCCTGGGGCCATGAATTTCATAATTTTGGTAGAGGACTCAATGGTCATTACATTCACGTGTGACAGTTTGACAGCTTAATGTCCAGGAGTAAAGAAGAAGATTTTTAAAGATTGCATTAATTTTAGTGGTTTTGGCCCCACCCCTCAGGCCCCAGGGGGGCAGGGACCATGAAATTCAAATTTTTTGTTCTCCTTCACCCATAGATGCTTTATGCCAAATTTGGTGGAAATTGGTTGAGTGGTTGCAGAGAAGAAGCTAAAAATGTTCAAAAGTTTACGACCGATTGACGAGAAACAACACGGACGAAAACAGATAGCAATAGGTCACCTGAGTGACTCAGGTGACCTAAAAATATTCAATGTAAGTATCTGTATTACAAAATCTTAGAAAATTAGGAAATTTTTACATGTATCAAAATGAAGAATCTTTGAGTATGATCTGAGGACTAATGGAAACTTTCTGAGACACATTAACAACAAATCCTCATCATGCTTAATGTTCCAAAAAGACAACACCTCGTATCTCAAAAAGGAGATAACTCTGACACTTAAAGCTAGACAATACATATGAAGGAAACCCAACATGATTTCACACTCACCTGTGTCAAGGCCATCATTATCAAATTCGTTCTGCGAGATGTTGCTTTTCTTGGCCACGGCATTAGCTGTGTTTTTGTTATTTTTCAGGTCATTCTGATGATTGCTGTCTTTGCTAAAAGAGATACTGTGAGTGAAAAGTTTATCTAGCATGGTCCATTAAAGCCCCTGATGTTAACTTATACAGCAAAACTCGTTTAGTACGAACATGGATATTGTGAATTTACAGATATAGCGAAGTTATCTTGGATCCCCAGCTATATAAATTTAAAGAATTCCTTATATGGATATAACGAATTACGGATATAGCGAAGAAATTTCACAGGTCCCAGTGACTTCGTTATAACCGAGTTTTACTGTACACACAAACATAACAACAATTTCTAACACGTTTAAATGCAGAGATTTTTTACCGGGTGGTAAATTCCAGGTGAGGGAGGGGCTTATTTTGTACAGGTGTGAATGCCTTGGGGGCTAGCAGTCTACCTGTGGTCATCTGTCTCCAAATCCCTATACATAGGAAGTGATTTAATACACTGTGAAACACCCCAGGTGTCAAACTTTACCTGTGTTGGGGATTTTGAGACAATTTTGAATTAGAAGTGAAAAGTTGTAAGGAAAGTCTAAATGATTTAAAAGGATATTGATTTAGTTTTTAATATTTGAAAACACCCCTACCCATTAAAAAATATTATGATTAATATAAATTCAAATATTAAAACAAAGATTATTTTAAATGTTAGTGTATGTCTTAATTTAAAAAAAAAAAATGCCAGTAACAACCAAATTAGAATTAATTCATTTATCCCCAGGGAAGGGTCCGATCTATTTTAAAAAAAAAAAAAAAAGTCGAGTTAACTACATTTCATTAAAATTTTTTTTAGGTTTATCCATGTTATCGTAATCTTAGTAAGGCTTTGTCACAATAAGATCGATTGCTTGTAAATTAAATTCTTCTGAATGAAATCTGATAACAAAGGAAAATATAAACAGCCCATGATTAGAAATATTTATGAATATATTTTCCAAATTTAATTACTTCACACAGTGCTGCTCTAAAATTAATCAATAACATTTCCACTTTAGCATTACTGTTTAGCATATTAAAATTAAAATCAAAATTTCATTGGAAAAAAAGTTTTTATATTTTTTTTGGAAAAATGTATATTATATTATAATCATTTTTTTTTTAAATACGGGGTACTAATGGTATCTTTAATTCATATATCATCAAGCAAAAATTTTTCATAGTAATGCAGTTTCTCTATACTATGTTCGGTAAACATCAAAGGATCAAAAGTTAATTTGAAGGTCCCCACGAGTCCCTTACAAGGTGTACAGGGTATACACAGGGACCAGTAAGTAAATGTCAATCAAGTTCCAGCATCCAATGATGGACCTTCAAGCACTTGATTGACAGGGCTACCCAGACCAGGTATTTTTGAAGGCGGTGCTAAAAATCTCTGCCTTTAACAGTATATTTTACAAGATTTTTTCATACCATAAGATCAAAGATGCTTTATCCAGCTAATTTTATATGTGGACCATTTACAAAGAAAATGAAAGTAAAAATACATGTTATGCATCTGTGCTGCCCTGTTAAGTAACTGAATACTTACTAATTAAAGTTGCTGACTTTGGGATTCTCTTCGTTATTGGCTGGGGAGGGAGGACAGATATTCACTGTCACCGCCTGTACTGCAGCACCCTCCTCCAAAACCTCTTTTTCTAGTTTGTTTCTCTAAGAACAGAAAGGAAGTTGATTTTTTTTAAAAAGTACTTTGGTAATGCTTTGACAACAAAACGAAAATGCTTTTTTCAACAAAACAGACATGCAAGCCTCAATATCATGAGCTTTTACACTTTCCCTATATATATGATATTTGTTACAGAAATCAAAATCATTTTCTGACAATGATCAGAATTTATGTATCTGAGACTTGAAAGCAAATCGTGTTAACGTTTCTAAAGACAATGATAGCCAACAACAATCACTCTACTAAAGGTTAACTTATTTAACAGAACTATGGTCATCTTCTACTTTACATACATTTTAGAGTCAAAGAAAAATTTACAATGACAACACAAATTTCCAAAATCAATGCCACTCAGCATTACATTCTAACTACTTCTCAAATTCAATTCAAATTGATTTAAAATCCTCATAATGTTCTGCAATTCTGAAGATGAAAAAAGGCATCGCCGTTGGAGCTTTGATTTAAATACATTTGCACAAAGACATTATAGTATAGAAAAAGGACAGAAGAGGTTATAAATCAATATCAAATACAATTTTGAATTTGTGTGAAAAATTTACAAATATTTAAATTTTGAAATTAATTGGTGTGTAATGGAGCATTTTTTACAAAAAAAAAAGAGAGGGATAGCACAGGTAAGAAATTATAAGAAGATCTAGAATACTTAATAAGGCATGAATTCAACCTGGGATTGGTCTGTGAATTGGTTTTGGACATCTTTTCTGACTTCCTCTAGATGCTGTTAAAGGAAACCAACACAATGCAGTAAAAAAAATATTAAGCATAGATGTGTTCATGACCCTTGGATAAGGAATGGATTTCCATAGATGGAAATAGAAAAGGGTACATGCAGAAAATATAAAGCAAACAACATATCAAAGCCTATTCCACAACAACAATAGCTTCTTTTATGTATGTTTTTAGCTTATTATTATGCTTAGCACTATCATGCAAGAACAATGCAAACCTGGCCGAATTATTACAATAACTTAATTGACTATACAAAATAATACCAATTTTTTTTAATACAACAATCAAATGTTACAACTAAATTTATTCATAAAAAAAATCTAGAATCAATCTATAATATTTCAAAAGAGAGATACTGGAGACAGCCTTAACCATCGGAATTTAACCAATGTTTTAAAAGTAAGCTGGTATCCAGTGTAAACCGGTACCTCTTTACGTCCCACTTCCTCTTCCTCCTCTGCTGCCGTCATTTCCTGTGCGTTGGTCAAGTTGTCCACGGCGATAGCCAAGAACACATTCAGCAGTGTGTCTTACTTCAGTTAAGGATAAATCAGAGTTTACAGCAATGAATGCATGTTAATTTCATTTCTGAAAACATTACTGTTCCACTCAAAAATATCATTTTTGAGTACCTTTAACTCCTACTATTGACAAGTGATGGGTGTTTTATCATCAGTGATTTTTTTGTGAGTAATACATGTAGTAACAATGATGCCAAATCCACTCTTTAAATCCCCATTTCTATAACTGTGGAGATGGGGTTTAATGAAGGATACAGTTTCCAAACACCACCAGGATGATGAAGTAGATGGAGTAAAACATCCCTGTCTTGTCCCCCTCCTCGATCCCGTGGGCCCTGATCCCAGCATACATCACTTCATTCCAGTCTGCTCCCGTCAGAATCTGACAAAAAGAATAGAATAAATTCTAGAAAAGGTGAACCAACTGTTAACATTTAGTTCAGCATCCCTAAAACTTAGCAGAAATTAATTAGCACATCTGTGTACAGTTTTTACAATGCTACTTTAATTAATTTTCTCCCTTTCTTCATTTGATTATCTGACAACCAAAGTTGATTAAAAATTTACACAGCTAATTTAAAATGGGGCAAATTTAAAGAATACAGTACAATTTCTTAAACAGAACTGTGATTGGATAAATTTAAGATGGGGCAAAATTGTTTGCAAGTGTAAAAGGGCGAAAATAAAGCGGGGTGAAAATAACCCTATAAACAGTACCCAGTTGCACTCACCTGGAACACAGTCAGTAAGGCTATGGGGAATGTGTCAAAGTGGGCATCTGGTCTTCCATCATCAAAATTCATTCTGTCAAAATAAAAATTTGTCCAGTTTGTAGTTAAGCCTTTACTTAAAATTCAAAAGTTTTGTCAAGGACAAGCCGATGACATAAATAACATAACAATAATGCATATGAATTGATTTGAAATACAATCTCAGGTTTATGATATACCTCATACAACTGTTTCCAAAAACTTTTGAAATACTTCAATCTTCATTTCATCTTTAAAGCAATGTCAACCATACAAACAAGTAAAGCCGTCTACAGTGTACTTACTCTCCGCCAAACAGCTGCATCCCCAGCAGAGCGAAGATAAGAATAAAGAGGAAGAGGAGGAACAAGAGACTGACGATGGACCTCATACTGCTCAGGAGGGAGACCACCAGGTTACGCAGCGAGGACCAGTATCTGGAACACAAAGTACATATCAGGCTAGTCATCTTGTTTTCTCTCACATTTAAGATAAAGTACTTTTCTTAAGATAAAAGGCCTTTTCATCTTTACCATATATAGAATAATCCTTATTTGTATTCTGTATATTGAAAGCAGTAATACGAGTAAAGTCAAATAGATTTTCTCCAAACTTAAATGGACATCAGTTCAATGTATTAGCTTCAACTTTCAAGCATCCATTTTTGCACCTCTATATGTCCTCCTTATAGAAAATACATACCTGGTGACTTTGAAAACCCTCAGTAATCGCAGGGCTCGGAGTGTACTGATACCAAAAGATGCTCCATCCTTGTAGTACGACCATATCACTTCTATTATACTAACTATTATAACCTGTAAGAAATGATCCAGAGTTATCTATCTTTCCACACATACACAATATTTGATGTGTAAACATTATCTACAATTTTATACATGTACACTTGTACATGATTTTAATTTGAAAATCTTTAAATCATAAGTACAATTAATTCAATTAACATTTACACCTTTTCAGGTTGATGGAATTTATACACTTACCCCACAATCGAATATATTGAATGAGGACTGGAAATAGGTCCGTATACCTAATCCATACATCTTTATTAACATTTCAAATATAAACAATCCTAGGAAAACGAATTCTGTGTAATCTGAAAATCAAGACAAAGAAAAATTAGTTAAAAAATATAAAGATTGAGAAAAGAGAATTAAAATTGATTTCAACTTTTTTCTTATACACACAATATAACCTGAATAACAACAATACTTATTTCTTAAATCACTGATCGAGGCCTTCTCTTAAACTCTCCACGTAAGTATTATATAGTATAAAGAATTTTACCAAAATAAGACTTACATAAAAACTGTTCGTGCCATTCGGCTTGTCCATAATGCTCTGATGCAGTGCATACTGTATTTAAAAACACTAGAACTATGACTGTCCAATAGAATGGCTGGCTTTTCACCAAACGCCGTAAAGAATACCTGCAAAATACATCAAAAAGATTGCAAAGTGTGTGTTTTTATTAATTTTATTATTTTTTTAATCTGAATGACCCAGTCACTAGTAAGGTAATGCATACATCATGTTAACTAATATAAAGATGTTCCAGCAAAGCACAGTATACACAAAATTTTGAAATGGATGGATTAAAAGTGGTATCACTTTATGCAAATTTTAATACTTTACAAATGTAGAATAACATATCTAAAGCCCTCAAATGTATAAGTAAATTACAATTTACTATGTTCACACAGTTGAAACACTGGATTATATAGCAGCTTCATGAATATTTACAAATTTTCTCAAATTAGTGAACTTTGCTTGTGAACTCAATCACACTGTCCAATAAATGCCTAGTAGAGAGCCAAATAAAGACAAATGCTCAAATGTGTGTTATAAAACGATAAATTTTCTAAGATCAAACGACCAAGGCCGAATCAATCACAGTCTTCACAGGTCTCATGTCAAGCCCCGGTTGTGGCCCGAACTTTAGCTGCGTTTATCAAGCCCCAGTATTCCAATACGACACTGAGATAATGAGCCTACGTCCATTCAGGGTTTAAGTGAATTCAATAGACATTAATGAGTCCCCTGGTACTGTTTTATAAAACAGCTAATACCAGAGCATTATCTTTTCCCCTCATGTAACTCTACTTCAACTTTCAGATGGAAATTTATCCTATTATTTTACAAGAAATCCAGAGACAGTTCTGAATTTTGCAATCCTTATTATCAAGATTTGCAATTATAATGAAAGGGTTCTTGTGTCTCTAAATATGATTGTGTCCTGTGATTTTTCTGTGATGAATTTTAACAATCAAAACATGCAATATTGATTCCAGAGGTATGAGCATTAATTCTATCATTCAAAAAAAAAAAAAGAATATGACAGTAATGATCATACTGAAGGGAGTTCCATTTCTTGTGTTGTTGACTAGAAATATGTCCATAGGACATGAATGCCCCGCAGAGGGTAATGCAACATGAAAATTTGTATTAGTGTATGAAATTTGATCAGAATATCTTGAATAGTGATGCAGTTGAATTGCTTACATTAGTATGTAGCAGCATATGAAGTTTGACACTAATTTCATAAAAATGAGGTCAAGGTCAAAGGAAATGCCAAGGTCAAAAACTCTTGATGCAGTTGAAAAGCTCTCATCAGTATGTTTCAGCATATGAAGTTGAAAAAATATTACAAATGATTTCTTTAAAACTCACTTAAAACTGACTTAAACACAATTTGATAAAAGTGAGGTCAAGGTCAAATAAAAGGTCGATGTCAAAAATGTTGATGCAGTTGAATTGCTCTCATCAGTACGTAACAGCATATGAAGTTTGATAAAAATATCTTGAATGATATCTTTAAAACTGAGCTAAACACTAATTAAAGATAAGTGAGGTCAAGGTCACAGGAAAGTCAAGGTCATATAAAAGGCCAAGGTCAAAAATGTTGATGCAGTTGAATTGCTTACATTAGTATGTATCAGCATATGAAGTTTGACACTGATTTAGGAAAAGTGAGGTCAAGGTCATAGGAAAGGTCAAAGTCAAAAATGTTGATGCAGTTGCATATCTCTCATCAATGTGCATCAACATATGAAGTTTGATAAAAATATCTTGAATGGTATCTTTAAAAATTGAACTGAACACTAATTAAAGATAAGAGAGGTCAAGGTCAAAGGAAAGGTCCAGGTCAAAATGGTGATGCAGCTGAATAGATCTTATCAGTATGTATTAACATGTGAAGTTTGATAACACCATCTTGAATGGTATGTTTAAAACTGACCTTGACACTAATTTAAGAAAAGTGTGGTCAAGGTCAAAGGAAAGGTCAAGGTCAAAAAATGTTGATGCAGTTGCATAGCTCTTATCAATATCTATCAGCATATGAAGTTTGATGAAAATATCTTGGATAGTTTCTTTGAAACTGAGCTTTGAACTGAGCTAAACGCAAAGTGTGACAGAAGGACAGATGGAAGGACAGAAGGACGGAAAGATGGAAGGACAGAAGAAGGACATGACAAACACTATATGCCCCGGCCATATTCATGGTGGGGCATAATTAATTGTTCATAGCAATTCAGCAAAAATGAAATTGCATGAAAAATAGATTCTTTTCCCGAGACCTGCTGATTAATAAAAAAAATTTGCTTTCATATGTAATTTTTCAGAAAATAATTCAATAAATTGAAAGCCACAAGAATCCTGATCCCCTTGGGGCATAATTAGTGAATCTCGCTCTCACATCTCAACATCCTGAACCTTCCCTGCCAACAACAGACAAAGTGTAGATCACCGTTAGCTAAGTTTATCCCCATTGTGAGGGAGAGGAAACGGAGAAGGGAAGTATATACAGAGGGGTTGTTTGGCCTTCCAAGACCTCAATCAAGCCACGATTTCTCTTATTGATTATCCATAGCCAGCACGCTGTGTTCAGGGCAGATTTTCAATGCCATATTGAGAAGGATTCCTACACTGTCTTTAAATATAGCTCCCGTTTGTCAGTCGTTTTCAGCAATGATAAATGGCTTCCTCTTGTTTTGAACATTAGCTGCTCATCAGGAGAATGCAAAATAAGTTGATTTAATGTTACGTTGGGGAGAAAAACAGTTTAAAACTTCAAGTCCTACTCTTTCATCTCCATTAATATAACACTCAAGTGACAGATTGGGTTCAAGTAGTCCTTTGCACTTTTGATTAAAAAACATATTTTGACATTCAATTTCCAGAATTTCAAAGCATTTTCAAATCGATGTTTTATGGATGCAGTCTTCTTATTCAAATCTTTACAACAAACATCACTGAACCAAGTGTTGAACCAAATGAATATTTAATATAGATACAATATTTTACTTAATAGGAATAAAACTGCTCAAAAATTATACACATGGTCATTTATCTAGATATAGAGCATGCAATGCAACTTTGGTAGAAAGGCCCCATAAGAAGTTTTGTCATTCATGGAATTTTTCTCCAATTATGATAAGAAATGAAACTGCCTAAAAAAATATTTATCTTCCCTTCAAAAAAAAAAAAAACTTTCAACATAATCAGGGTATCATCCATGCAAAATTGGTTCTGGACACAAAAGGCTTATGACTTAAGAATTTACCAACTCTGAAAGATTTAACTAGATTGAAAGGAAAGATCTCTCTGGCTTCATGGAAATGATCTACCAAATATTAGATCAATATTCTACAGTTTTTAAAAATCTTTTGCAAACCACATTAGAAGCAATTATCACCCTTCAAAGCCATTAGCAACATAGACAGACAATGCTGCTTAACATAATGAATCTCTGAAACTCTAACTCATTAGAGCAATGATAGGAATTATATGGGCATTGCCAGATTTTCTTTTCTCAGATCACCAGATTCATGGGAACCCATAAGTACATCTGCACCAGGTAAAAGTTACTCACCTAAAATGTTTTTCAGCTTTCCAAAATGCAGCACACCTTCCAGTGCGTTTTCTACTTTGTATTTTTGATCTACCTAATGAATATGAACCTGAAATACAAAGAAATGGGAATAATATTGATTCAATCAAATAAAATTGTATTTTTTGCTGTTTGAACTAATTTTTAAGAATCACTCTTTATATTATGAGTTACTACAGCAATATTCATGATATTATTTGCTAAAACAAAGACATATACAGAATAATAATATACTTTAAATTTGAAGAGTTTTCTTATGAACAAAATATCACTTATATTATAATTTAAAAGTATACAAGAGGGTAATTTGAAAAATTGCTGAAATATCCACAGACAAAGAGTTGGATGGACATCAAACCAAAGCAAAGTGCAACCATCAGCAATACCTGGGATGTTGTACTTTCATGATAGATTGTTTGATTCACTGGTTTGTCGCAAGTGTAAAAAAAAATAATTTCCCAGAAATCTCAACTTCCTTAACTTTGCCATAATAGAGTGGCAGTGAGTTAGATAATGGCAAAGCATCACTGCTTGTTTTAAAAAATTTAGCCTAAAAGCAAAATATTTTTGACATCCAATCAACAAATCATGTTTGTCTTGAATGTCTTCACAATCATCTAAAACACTCGGGATAGTCACACATTTCTTACAAAGCCAGCTTAAAGATCATTGATCTAAGCAAATTGTACTTAAAAAGGTCCAGTAAAATACTAAAAAGAAGAATGTGAAAAATTCTTTTTAAGACATTTTTGTTCAAAGATAAGGAAAACTCAGTACAAAAGTCCTCACTAGGAGAGGTTGATGTCTGAGCTCTATTAGAATATACATGCAGTTATGTTTGAGCTGTTAGATATTAATATAAACACTGGATTTGAGCCTCTGTAAATTCAATTCTGACACAGGTTGGGCTGTAGACTTGATAGATTGGAAAATGAAAGTACTTGGTAGCAATTAATGTAAACACAATGCCGTCATTTCAACGGAATTAAGCAAGCCTTTATATTGATCTGCAGCTGCTTTATTTACAGTGTTATAAATAAAGGATAAAACATAGTCACGTTTCAATCTTGGACTTGAGAAGAGTATAGTGAAATATTTCTCTATAAAGCTAGAACACTCCTTACCTATATTTATGTCTGATAATAAATCATCGTCATTATCTTCATTGTTTTCGTCACTGGGTTCCTTTCCCATTTTTTTCATTTTTGTGGCTGCTCTTTTCCGTGCTGTAAAAATAAGCATTCATGAAGGCCAATAAAAATTAAACATATATAATTTACATGCACATGTCTCACTTTAGGAATTCCTGCATAGAAGTGTAACACAAACATATTTAACTAAATTTCACTTTCTCAATTATTTTAAATTTCAAGTTCCTTGCAGTTGATCTTCAAATAACTGTATGTATAAGATTTTGTATGTGTGCATATATCAGAGTATAAGACAGTTACAAGCTTTATGCTCCGTCTTTGAGTATCATCAGTACTTTGATTCTAAACTCAATTTACCCTCCATAATTCTTAATTTATCTTCATCTGTAGTTCTTTCTTCATTTAGTATCACTTCCTCTGTGAATATAATTATACACCCTTTTAAGCATTCAATATGACCATAATTGTAATGTATAATAAAGAAATTATACATTGTGCCTAAATTAATATGATTTTCTGTATGTCTCATCTAAGAAATTCAATAAAGAAAAAAGAAATTAATCCCATTTAATCAGTAATTTCATGATATTTTTCAATATCTATACATACCTGCTTTGCAGATCCACTCTAGATAGCCACTTAACTCCATGTCTATTTGCTGCTGTCTTCGAAGTTTTATGTAAGATCTCCTATTTTCTACTCTTAATCTCTCTTTGGCAAATTCTCTGAAAACAGAATCAAACAATTATACATCAAGTATCTCAAACCAGATCTTTGACCAAATTGTATCTTAACTGAGAAAACATTCATTATCTATAATCCGAAATTAAGGTTCTAGCGTGATGTTGAGCACTGATAAGTACCTGATGAAATCAAATAAACATATTATTTATTAGGGATGTGCGATTTTATCGGTATACCGATTTTTTGTTGCGTGATACGTATCGTGATACGGAGACCTAAATACCGGTATTTAGGTACATATTATAAAGTCAGATATTGTTCATTTATTCGTTCAATCTTTCAAACTACAATTATAGAAAGTCTAAAAATGTTGAAAAAGGGCGAAAAGAACAACATCTTACCTTCCAAACATTAATTTTATGTAAATAAAAAATTCAAAAAAGTGAAATTTTATTTTTATAGCACATTTTTAAGAAAAATAATGACAATTCATTACAAATCATTGTAAAAATTGCTTGTAAAAATATCATGATATTATCGTGATATTTTGGAAAAAAATTGTGATATATCGCGTTATGAAATTTTTGGCGATACCCATCCCTAATATTTATATTATTTGCTATTTTGACTTGATAAAAATGAATAAGTAAAGAGATTCAATGTATGCTCATTTCAGAAAGTATACATCAAGAAGTTCTGTCATGATGTCTTTGAACTTCCAGTGTAATGACCCCAATCATATTATCATTCCAGATTTATATATCACATCATGTGAATGATCAAGTCACATGACAAAGACCAGGAACTGAACATCTTTCTTCCTCTTTTAGTTATTTATAGGGCATTTGCTGATTAAGATTTCTCAGATTGTACAACTGACAGCTGTAATTTATTTACTGGGGGTAAGTGCACAATTTTAAGGTTCAAGAATATATATAAAAATCCAAATGGCCCTTTCTGAGAGGTCATCTATTCATCTACCAGTAAAATCAATCCTTTTACTTAAAAAAAAAACAAAACACTTTTTCGCATAGTGCTTGTACAACAGATAATTTATGAAACTCTTCTACATCAAAATCCTATTAAACAACAGCACTAGAGAAAACCTAGAGAATTACATGATTTTTTTTAGTCATAAAAATGATGCCCTTCAAAGGATTAATTTCATTCATTCATGTATTTTTCTCATAGAAAGATCTTTTCCTTTGCAAAATGACATTATTACAGGCTAATATTATATATAATATAATATCATATTTCAATATGAAATGTAGACAAATATTTATGATTGATTGATAGTATATATATTATTTAACGTCCCATTCGAGAATTTTTCACTCATATAGAGTGGACAAATATTTAGAGAAAATGACAAAATTTGAAGATTTTAACCAAAATAATCAATTTCAAGCCCCCTCCTGACATGGGGTATCAAAAACCAAGGCACCCACAGATGCTTCACATACGAAAACTTGGAACGGACTCAGTATAAACCATAACTATTTGTGGCTGCTCTTTATTATACCTGTCCTTTCTTACATCACAGGGCTCTCACACCCATTTTTGGTACTGGGGCCGGGGCCATTAAAATTGGGAAAAAAACGACGTTTTAAAAATTGGGAAATTTTTACCAGTCATAATTTAAACTTACATCATTGTCTTGCTCTTAGTAGAAATATTTTTTCTACACTGACAAGAGTACTGCAGGGATCAAACTTAATTTTTTGACCACTGTAGTAAATATCAGCAGATTTATTTTTACTATCAAATTGTAATTTTGAACTTTCCCTAGCATTTTTTTTCTTCTTATAGTGATTCATAAAAGATATAAATAATCTATTAAAAAAAATAATAATTAACCTCTTAGAAGCATTTAGGCCGTTTTATTACAGATGAAATCTGAACAGATACAGAGTAAATCAGTTGTTTAATTAAAAAAAATCATCTTTATAAATTTAAAATTAAATCATTAAATACACTGGGGATATATTTTTTGGAAAATTACATAACTTTCTTACTCAAGTTGTTTTAGAGATCGTAAAAAATTTAATGGAATATCTAACGTTACATTGTACCTGATTGTATTTACCATAAAGAAAGGAGTGGAGGAAATTCGGATTAAAAAAACGATCGTTTTTGGAAGTAAATTATAAGACAGGTAGCGCTGCAAAAAGGATAAGATTATGGGGATTTATAAACTGTAGGAGCATGGTACCTATTTATTTTTAATTGTTAGTGAACCTAATAGCAAAATAGTGAATAAAATACCTGTAGGCCTAGTGCTTCTCATTCAGTCTTGGTAATCTGAATTTTTTACAAGACCTTTTTTTCTGACGAAAGGTGGCGAACACTGGTCGCTTTTAACTCGCATTTTTTTTATTTTAATTCTCATTCAATGAGTATTTTCCATTAATTTCGAGCCCTGACATCATAGATCTTCACATTCTGCAACACGTTGTGAATGAACAAGTCGTACCTACTTCATACAGACGACTTTCGTTTTCATTCTAAACTGGTTCCAGCATATAAACAAACTACCAGTTCATAACACGAACGTCTTTCCGTGCTTTTACGACTGTCAAAGATATGCTTTTTTGTTACAGTAATGAATTTGAAGCAATCATAAATTGGGAATTTTTACCCTTAAATTTGGGAAAAAGGGTACCTTTTTCACGTTGGGAATGGGGCCGAATATCGGCCCCAATTATAGAGAATCGAGAGCCCTATGATCAAATTAATCTAGAAACCCCCTTGTAAACCTGCTACTTTAATGATGAGTGAATTCTTTAATTACCATATTAAGCTATTTTGACCATGCAATTTAAACGCTTCAAGTACCTCATACTAACTATAAAGTTGTTTGGATCTATTTAATGCTTCAGTTGTAAAACCTGTCTTCCAGTTCTGGTCATTCAACCATTGTTAGGGATACTCATCATCAACAGTGTGACACAGCTATTTATTCCTCTCTATTTGATTCATTATTTATACAAATCAGCCTTGCAATAGCACCAGCTAGTAGTTACATATATATTGATTAGAAATAAAGAGTGCACTGAATTCATCTCTATATTTAGTGATACTGTATACAGGGTTATTTTCGCCCCGTGTTATTTTCGCCCTTTCACACTTGCAGACTATTTTGCCCTGTTTAAAATTCGCCCAGTCAAAGTTTTATTTAAGAAATTATACGGTATTCTTTAAATTCGCCCAAATGAAAGTAGGGCGAAAGGGACAAAAATAAAACGGGGGCGAATATTTCCCTGTATACAGTATATCATTTTCCATATTTACACAATGCCACAATGAAATCACATTTAAATTTTTAAAAAATCCCTCTCAATTGTTATTAAACATTTCTCTTTCTTAAAAGGTAATACTTTTCTAATAAATATAGGTTTTATTTACACCCAATCAATTTAAAGTTTGTGTAATTCAAAATGTAAACCATAAATTATGGGGAGTGGATAAAACATTGTGGGGCCTAAAATAAAATATTGTTTGTTTGCAGTTACTGAAAATGCAGCCAAACTTTTTTTTAAGCCATTTTGTAATATACTGAAAGGAAAAAGAAACGCAGGGTAAACTTTTGAGGTTAATTAATTTTTTTTCCTTAAAATACTTGTTAGTTTTCCTATCTAACTTTTAAAATCACCTTTCAAAAAGATATAACCAAATTCACATATGATTTTGTCTAATTATTCATGAGTTATTGATATTGACGAAATTTTAAAGTGAAAATCGAAAACTCTCATTATCTTCAGTGTCTATTGTGCATCTGTCATAGTCTTATTTCTCCTTTGCATGGTATTTCATCAAAATCTTTCAAACCCTGGCTATATTTAGCATGGGTAACCACACAAAAAAATAAGTCAAACTGCGCGCGCATGCGCCAGTGAGAGGAATACAACAGTAAGTTGACTGGCTCAAAAAACCAAATTGCGGAATTGTTTTCTTTCAAATTTCGTATGAATGCAATGATTATAATCTTCGTATAAATGGCTGTTTTTGTGGTAGTTCGTATAGACCATATATAGCGTTATCGTCATCGTCACGGTTGATTGAAAACCACTCCAGACCTCTCTGACAACGGGTACAATGTTTTATAAGAGACAACTTAGTAAACCGTTGTTGCCTTTTTCATTAATTAGGCAATTCGAAAACAAGACCCCATTGAACTTCCGTAAACTGTGCCAAGATTGCAATAAATTCATAACTTAATAGAAAAACGATGTGCATAATATGCATCAAATAATGCAAAAAGATTTTTATATATCAAATTGCACGTGTTTTGGGCTTTTTAACGTGACGTCATAAATTTTACGGTTAAGTAATTCAATACTGATTTTGATGCACAGTAACTAAATTTTGAAATTTTCGTAATTTTCGGAATGTGGTCAAATTTTAATTGAAAATTATGCTACCCTGCGTTTCTTTTTCCTTTCAGTATATTATTTTTTTTCTCCAATTTTTCAGGATATTAAAACTATTTCATATTCAATTTTTGTCTTCATCAATCATTAGTTTATACCAAGAGTGCAGCTTATTGATGTTATATCTATGAAAAACTCTATTTTATGTTATAACAAAAATTGGAAAAATTTCAAAAAAAAAAAAAAAATTTACACTAAAAATTGGCAACTGCACACAAGGAATTTTTTAAGCTTGGCCTGGTACCATCATTTCCTATGCTCAATCAGCCAGTTTCATGTAAGTTATTTTCATGTAGAATGAAGATTGGTTACATTTTTTTTAATCTAGGGATGATGACCACCAGACATCATAATACGTCATTGATATTGACGAAATTTTATGGACAAAGACATTGACTTACTCAATTAGTACTAGTAAATGTGAGTTTATTTTATACCTAGTAATACACCAAAAACTTGTGAGTTAATACTGTAGATCACTATATTTTCACATCTTATTTATGCAAGAAAGCTATTTGCCATTAATAAGTGAGATAAAATTTTTCGCATGATTATCATGATTATTGCAATATATTTACATCCACGGAATATTTTTTCCTTTATCTCTACGTACACCACACACTATTAAGAAAACCCATTGCCGTTTATCAGTTCATGAACAACACTTGGCATATCCCCTGTACAGATTTAAACAATAAAATGCTTTCTTTGTTTGTTATTACTGGAATTAACGGAAGCAGCTGTTGCAGAAAAAATACATAACCAACTAGTGTAAGCAGGTTATGTCAATTTTTTCTGCAATAGCTGCGACCGTTAATTCCAGTAATAACAAACAAAGAAAGACATTTTATTGTTTATATTTATATCTGTTTAAATAATCATTTAAAGAAGGATTAAAAAGTTTTTAATTATTGTATTAATGATAAGTGGCCGTTCCATCAATTAAGGGTATGTACCAGAGCTGTGGAAAACTGCCGGTCATGCCGGCAAGACCAGCAAAAAATGCCTGTGACCGGTAAAAATGCTATCGATGTCGGTCCAAATGACCGACCTCTGTCTTTGTTAAAGGTTTTTGTTTTTTTCCATTTTAATTCAGGCCTATCATCGGCGCATTTCCCAGCTTAATTATTGTACCTTATATACGATTGCGCAATACTTTTTCTTTGCATGAGATCGAGGCTATAGGAAATGAAAGCGAAACCAGCATGTCTCGCGTGACCTTTTAAATTTACAAATAGGACAGAATTATAGGTAGAAAACATAAAAAATTTAAAGATAAAGGCAGGCTAAATACCTGGGTATGTAAAAAAATATCGATTTCAGTGGATCGATGCACAGAATTTCTAAGACTCATTTTCGAGGTAAAATATAATTTGCAGTTGCATTCACGTTTTAAAATATTTACGTTTACTACGCAGAATTATCATTGACACATGCCCAAAAGTGATGAAATTTAGTATTGTAATAAATGCAAAAAACGAAAACGGAGGAGGACTTGGAAATAATGTTATTATTAAGTAAAGATTAAGTAAATAAATGTTATGCTTTTCTTTTTAATTTTGCAACTTACTATTTCGGACCGGCAAAAATCACTTCGGACCGGCATATCTTGTCTTTTTGCCGGTCCGAATGACTGGCTATCTGAAAAATTTTTCCACAGCTCTGATGTACCAAGACATGCATATCAATAATGCAATAATTACTCTTTTTAATCCTACTTTAGATGATTTCGTATACAGATATAAATATAAACAATAATATATGTATCTTTTTTTGGTTTTTAGTACGGGAATGAATGTCGCAGATATAGTGCAAAAAAAATTTTTACATAACCCGCATAAGTGGGTTATATATTTTTTCTGCAACAGCTGAGACCTTCATTCCCATACTAACAACCAAAGAAAGCATTTTATTGTTTATTGTGTAAATATTTTCCTTTATATGACAAATATACATGAGAATAAAATATTCCTGAGTAGGCAGACACTTTAATTACACAAAAATTAAGTTCTTGTGAATAACAAGTAATTTACAGTACACCAAACACTATTAAGTTTATACTCACCCACTAAGTACACCTAACACTAAGTTGAGCATAAAAAACGATCCCAGAATGATCAGAGGATAAAAGTAAAGCCAGTTGATATAGGGGCCTATTGCATCATTGGTCTGCAAAAAAAGAAATAAATAGATATACAAAATTCAGATCATCAGATGTTTAATAATTGTGATTTATAATGAAAAGGACAATAAAATTGATTTACAACTCAATTTGTTCAAAATCCTATTTGTATCATTTTTCTAGTCCCAACATCTTTTAAACAAAGCCCAAGAGAAATATATTTATGTTTCATGTTTATATGACCAACCCTAAATTTTTATGCTGACCATATAGTCTCTTTTGACATAAAATTCTGAAATTGTGTATCTGTATGCTTATAAATACAGTGTATAAGCTTCACAGTTGATCAAACTGTCTCGTACTTATAACTGATAAAGAAAAAAATATATATTTCAAAAATAAAAATAGAATTCTACTTACCATGCTTACCAAACCTCTATTTTTTTTTATTAATCTGTTAACCAAACATGTTTTTTAAGACCTAATCTAAAACATATTGTTCATCACATTTTCAATGAAGACAAAAAATTGAAATAACAGCAAATATATTTTTATATTAGAGATGACTTCAGATCTATTTGTTGGTATATTTGACTATAAACCTCACTATACAACTGTAGATATTTTGTCTGACTATCTGTCTTGGTGAAGCCTGCAACCAATTTGTCTCCTTGTCCTTAGAGGCCAGTTGAACTGGGAGCCACCTTACTTAATGAATGTATGGGGAAATGTAGCCTGCATTATAGAAGATCTCGGCCTATTATGACTGTTCTATTAGCGGGTCTGATCCGTCTTATTCGACACCTGCGGGCTTCTTTACAGAGGCTTAATCAGTCTGGTTTTCACCACAATTCCATACTTAGTCTATTTCAAAACTTACTTGAATCACATGCTTATATTTCTGAAAATACTAAAACTATACGATTTCTTTAATATGATTTTTTCTTTTTCATACTCTTATTTAAAAAGATAAACTTTGGAAAGTTAAATTTATAATTTGGGAATCAGACATTGAAAAATTACTTTGAAACAAATGATCTGAAATAAAATTTTTAGGAAGCATTGCAGGTGAAACTATATAGGAAGTTTTAAATTCACTCCAATCATTGATTACTATGATGTTCATCAAACAAATTACCAAGATTTACGATTGATTTCACATTTTTATTGCCTCATGACCTTTATCTGAGGTTAATAGATTCCAATCAAGTCAGGGACAGCATTCACTTAACTCAGAATTCATTCTTCAATAATCAGAGACAACTTCACTTAGAATTCAATTGAATCAATGTCCAAGGACAATTTGACTTAAAATTCAATTGAATCAATGACCAAGAACAATTTAACTTAGAATTCAATTGAATCAATGACCATGGACAATTTAACTTAGAATTCAATTGAATCAATGACCAAGGAGTGAGGACAATTCAACTTAGAATTCAATTGAGTCAATAACCAAGGACAATTCAACTTAGAATTCAATTGAATCAATAACCAAGGACAATTTGACTTAAAATTCAATTGAATCAATGACCAAGAACAATTTAACTTAGAATTCAATTGAATCAATGACCATGGACAATTTAACTTAAAATTCAATTGAAAAAAATACCATGGACAATTCAACTTAGAATTCAATTGAGTCAATAACCAAGGACAATTCAACTTAGAATTCAATTGAATCAATGATCAAGACAATTCAACTTAGAATTCAATTGAATCAATGACCATGGACAATTTAATTAAATATATACATGACAATTATAGAATTCAATTGAGTCAATGAATCAATTGAATCAATGATCAAGACAATTCAACTTAGAATTCAATTGAATCAATGACCAAGGAGTGAGGACAATTCAACTTAGAATTCAACTTCATCAATGACCAAGGACAATTCAACTTAGAATTTAACTTCATCAATGACCAAAGACAACAACTTAACCTTTATTATATATACATGTATTTCAATTGAATCAATAGTTACAAATTGAAGGACTGGGCATCTTTTGTAATGAAATTTCATTATTATCATCATTCACTATTATATATTTGTACATCTTTAAGGCAATTCTTCCTTGCAACAACAGTAGAATTATACACAATCCAATTAACAAACTGTAATTTGTATACTCACATAATATAATACTTCAGTCCACCCTTCCATGGTAATACATTGGAACACAGTAAGCATGGCGTACGCTATATTGTCAAAACTTGTAATTCCGTAATTAGGCCCGACCCAGCGAGCCCGACACTCAGAAACATTCTCCTGACACTTAAACGCATCAAAGTACCCTGCTGCATTTTGGGTTTTATCCCAGCACGGTCTTATATTAGCTTCATCTCCTATGTATATGTTTTCTGTCAAAATATAAAAGGATATACATGTATTACTGTAGAACTAATAATTTCTGTGGGAATAGAAAATCAGATTCAATTGTTTTGTGGGGAATAATGTTTTTTTGTTTCAAAAGTAAGTACATGTATAATATATTCAATATGAACCCATCCAAAAATTTCCTTTGAGATTAAATTCATGGATAGGCCTAATTAAAAAAAAATACATTGTAAATGAAAATCTATGCTATTAAAAATTCAAATTGGAATCTATAAGCAATTTTTTTACATGACCCGAATTAAGTCTGATTACAACACATAAATGTAGATATATGTTATTCCCAGAATAGAAGTTGAAAAAAAAAAATCTTTTACCTTCATCATTTCCTACTGTTCCTAGTTTAAAGCAGGCAGATTTGAAAGCACCACTGTAGAATTCTAATCCTACTATAGCGAATATAATAATGGCAAAGAACACCAACAAACACACTTGTAAAAGTGGAGTCATTGCTCGTATAATAGATTTCAACACTACTTGAAGACCTGTAAAAAAAACAAATAATATTGTTGAATTTATCAAATGAACTTTTAAGATTATTAAAACAAACAAAGACTGCTTTATCTCATTTCTAAAAATAAAAAAAACCCAACACAGTCTCCTTTTATTTTTAATAATACAAAAAATCATTAAATTGCACATACTATATAAAACCAAACTGAATGTTACATACCCCATTGTAAACCATTTCTTTAACATGTGAAGGTTTATATTATATTTATCATCATGTTTAATTAAGTTGATGTTTTAATGTTTTGCTATTTCACTAAACTCGATCGAGACTGTGAGCTACATACTTGGTATCCCCGAGACTAATTTAAGGGGACGTAGCACTCGGACTGCTCTCAATGTTCGTAAATCTAGTTGACTAGAGGCAGCCATCGTGATAATCCTGTAAAATAAAAAGCTACGCAGTGTATCCCAACTACGACCCTACGACTACACCACACTTCATTAAGATGGGACCAAATATACCTTAACTCATGCAAAGTTTACAGAGTTTGCCATTCAAATGCATTTTGGGTATTAAATAAACTATCTTAGCTATTTCTTATATCTCACATGTACATGTACCATGATATTGCGTAGGGAAAACATTGCTGTTTGTAGAATTTTCTGTATACCAGATAAATTTCATGTACATATGGTTCAAATTTCATTTGACCTATGGTACATGCACATGGAGCATCTATATTGATTAGGCAATAGTTGTCACCTACAAGCTATTAAAATTAGAGATCTTCATTTTCTTACACTGGAATCATGCAAGAGGGATGAAGCATGCAATATGATCCTTCCCCAGTTGCATTCAGATGAATATATTTTGGTCCTCATGATGTTATTTTGATGTAATTGATGATGGCACTAGCTATAATTCTTAGCTAACCCTCAAAACTTACTTTCTATCCCATACACTAGTTTTAAAGGTCGTAAAACTTTCAAGGCTCGGACCTCAGGGCGATTAAAAGAGGTCACCATCTCAATGCACCTATACATCATGAAATGTGCATTTTTGAATTTTAATGCCAGGTTTTTTTTTCATTAAAATTAGATCTAACTGATTTGTATTGTTCAAATTATTCATGAAGAGGCTTAAATATCTTTCTCATTTGTCTTTATACTGCAGAGAATATCATATCATATCAACATATCTAAAAGCAAAGTAAATTCTAAATTTAATTAAGGTGTAATTATAAAAATGCACCTAAATGCATGTAGAAATGCATGCAAAAAAGGTGTGATGGAGGGTCTGAGAAGAGTACCCCTAATCTTAGAAATTTTTGATGTCATAAATAGTCAAACACATAAGACAAGCCAAGGTTCAGAAATTGAAATTCATAAGCTTTAAATTTCTCGAAAAGTCAAATTGCTCTACATCAGATTGGTGTTAAAAATAAAGAGTAAAAGACCGCCATCATTGTCAGACGACTCCAAATCATTAAATGGCCAATAGCTACAAGAGGTTCACAATATAAGTACGCATGTGCAAATATAAACCACTGGAATTGGTTGTCAATTTACCAAAATAGGAACATTTCTACGAATACTAGATAATCTTCAATTCTTAAAAGATTGTTGCACTAGCAGCAGCAGCATATTTGATTTTTCCCTCTTATCATTTTTTTATCTCCCGGTACTGAAGAGTCAGCGATTTCCGGTTATCTTTAAAAAGCATGTTTAGAGTGATCCCCCTTTTTGTATCGGGTTCAATCAATCAATGTACCAATCAGTGAATGTTTATTAAAATATTTAAAAATGTTATACTTACCCTGTTACTACGACTACAAAATCCATTATATTCCAAATATTTCTTAGATATGCTCCTTTATGTAACACAAATCCTAAAGCTACTATTTTTAGTAAAGCTTCTACTAAGAAGATAACTACAAAGTAGATTTCTGTTTCTTCCTGAAAAGAAAAAAAAACGAAAAATTAAATTACTGGATAAACAGTTTATTATTTTAATCTTTCAAAAAAAAAGCAAAAAAAAACTATAGAAAGGATTTTATTTCCTGGCTTCTTTTATTACAGAGTGTACATATATTTTGAACTTTTGTTGTTTTTATGTCAGCACAGGTAGTATTATATATAAATGTACATTTTTTAAAAGTCAAATTAACTTACAAGCTGAACAGCTAGTGGTGTTTTGTCATCATTAGGAAGATGTTCCTCTAATGCTAACACTATACAGTTGGCAATGATGGTGAGTAGTACCATGTACTCGAAAGGCGTACACAAAGTTAAGGATAAATATATAGTACAAAAGTGTACAATAGTTATACAAACATAAATACATATACTAAATAACAAAGCATTTCCCCCATCATCTCTTAATCAGAATTATATTGCAAATACAAACTTAATAGTTTACTTCACTGCTAATTAAAAAGAATATACACGTAATTTTCTTTGATCCCCTCGATACTGAACTATCGTGTAAGCAAAATTTTTAGCGAGGATTTACATGTAATATTTTAAGGCATTATTAGCGAGGGTGCTGAGATCGCTAAAATTAAATATCGCTAAAATTAATTGCGTTTAAGTTTAAATGGCTTCTTTAGTGAGCTGATTAATATCGCTATGTCTAAAATTACTTCTCGCTAAAAATAAAATACACATTATGAAGGACAATTCGCTAAAGTTTCATCTCGCTAAAATTTCCACATATACAGTACTTTTGCGGATGCCGGAAAGTGTCATCCACTTTTCCCTTTACCAGAAAGCACTTTTTTTTTATGGTAATAAAATATTCCTTATATTGAAAAAAATCTGGAACAGCAGTAAGAACCTTATTCATATTATTTGCGAAAGCTTTGCAGAACAGTGATGATATTAATTATCTAGCTGGTCTAGCGTTGACTTGTTGACCGTTCCCAATAAACACTCTACTGCCATATTATTTCTTAAAATCAGCTTTACTTCATATTCTAAGCAATCAGATGCTACCAATAACACCTTCTTTCCTTGTAAAAGCTGATATTGTGTATCTGTGTACTTTATAGTATATATAATGTCTCTATTTCCTTATATACTACTGACATAGGAGATATGTCGCACGTTTGAGTGCAAATACTCGACCAGGCTGTCATACTGTTAAAACATGTAGTGCATTTACAGCCACTGGTAAATTCAAAATACGTACTATGGCAATGTGTACGTAGTATGCTTTTGTGTGTAAATATCACATTACGTTCACTTTCTTATTTTACAATGCATTCAATTTCATGGAATATGTTGCTATTAGGGATTGAATACCTTAAAATAAAATTTGTTAATTTTTTTAGCATATGGAAAACTGTACAAATCCTACCAATTTCTTTTATAGTGTTATCATTATCAATGCTACGGGTAAGAACCATGGAATCATGCATACTGTAAAACGTTTATGGGGTTTTCTTTAGATTTTAACATGAATAAAAAATAGATATTTATAAGATCATGCCACAAAAATCACAATATCGTGTTTTACTGTTTTAAATAACGAATCATGTTTGATCAACCCTTGATTAGTACCGTCCATTTTACTGTGTATGTGTACCTATATTCTAAATAGATAACATTTTAGAGAATTATAATTGCCATCGAATCATGATTGTTAAAATCATAAGTTTTAACAACTCTCACCCTAGCACAAAACCTTACTCTAAATCTTACCCAAGACAATAACAACCCCCTAAGCCTTTGTTTGTAATTTTATTCACATATTCATGCCAACAATGAAGCTATACCGACTTCGCTTTTGGCCTTGTTTAATTAGGTCATAACTCAGTTTTAAAAATAAATTCTTTTATCAGGATCGATATCGATACGATATCGTCATGGTATTGTCGATATCGACGACATCGACATAGCAGTAAGTTTCATATATGGTGTCCAGTATTTCAATTTATGGTTCTAGTTAGGATCGATATCGACATAAAAGATATCGTCCATATCGACATCGAATTTGTTAAAATCATAAGTTCAAACAAAACAAACAAAACAACAAAAATATTCCGTATTAATTCCTTGCTGTAAAGGATATCCCCATTCGATGATAATCTTTGCATACTTTCGGATGAAGTTCTCCTCACTAAAGATGAACAATGACCGGGAGGCGGAGCCACCTGTCCCAGGAAGACTTATGTCGGCTGCCTTTTTGGCAAAATTTGTAATTTTATGGCCTCCAACCATATTCATTCTGCAAAACAGAAAATGGTGTAAGCAGCTAAAATACAGAGACTTCGCTTTTGGTGCCTTGTTTAATTACAAAGAATATAATATAACATTACATGATTGTTTTCATTTTAAAAAATAAATTGTTTTATGACAGTGACCTAATTAAAAAGGCGAGAAGAGAAACATAAAAGTAGGTACTATATCTGTTACAGTATGACACAAACATAGCAAGCTTTAACTTTGTGAAAACAAAATCAATATAAATCTTGTTTCAACATTGTTTCATTGTCTAAAATATTAAGCAATTCAAACGATGTTATAGGTCAACATATTCATTTTACAAGTGCTCTGGTGTTTTGTTGCTCTCAGAGTGTCAATACGCTTTAGTTTGAGCAAATTCAGCATCGATCAATAATGGGCAACCCTTTTTAAATATAAAACCTTAACTGTAACAAAATGTAGTATCTCTTTCAGGAATTATACAACAATATACAAACAAGAAACTGTCAAAAACAGCAAACCAATTAAAAAAAACAGTTATATTTATCTGTTAATATATAAAAAAACAAACAACAAGGGTTTTCAAACAAAACTGTACATTACAATGTAAATGTATTTCACTGGCGGTATTAATTTCTTGAAAATACACAATATTTGATAAATCAATATTTTTTGGTGTGAGGATATCCCCTTTTCAAAATTTCTGGATCCGCCACTGTATGATAATCTTTGCATACTTTCGGATGTTTAAGTAGTTTTAACACTTAAACATCAAAACCGTTTAAACTTATCTAACTAGAGATAGTTTAACTTTAAATGTAACAACTATGTGGGGCTCCGGGAGGATGTTGAAACCCCCAAACCTGCCCCTACATTTTTTCTCTCTCTTGGAGATGTAGCGGGAAAAGGCTGCCTTATTGCAAAATGGTCATATTTTTGAAAACTTTCAGTATTAAAAGTACATTGTATATTTATATTTACACGTCATTTTAAATTATTTATTCAACAAATCCTGTTGAAGTAGAGAAAGTAAATTTGTTTATACATGTATATAACGCGGCCCCTGGACTATGCCCAACACGTGTGCTTATTTCTCCGCACTTCAGTTACCTGACCAGGATTGGATGAAACATTTCATGGTTTAACCTCCAACCGTGTTAAATATTTTTTATTCAAATTGCCATTCTGCAAAACAGAAAATGGTGTAAAGAAGTGATAAACCTTTTAAAATGAAATATGTCTTTTTATTTGAGATGTAAAAATATTTGATTAACTTGTAGAAAAACGATGCCTTTGCTGCATTCTGAAGAGTTGTTAACAGAATGGTTAATGTATGTGGGTTTCGAAGATATGATACAAAGAATATAATATAACATTACATGATTGTTTTCATTTTAAAACAGTATCCTGAAATAAGTGACATTGACCTAGTTACACAGCCGACAACATGACAGTGACCTAATTATAAAGGCGAGAAGAGAAACATAAAAGTAGGTGAACAACCACTATATCTGTTACAGTATGACAATCTTGGTCCAATAAATCAATGTCTGCATGCCTTAAGCTTTCACCGACTTTGTGAAAACAAAATCAATATAAATCTTGTTTCAACATTGTTTCATTGTCATTGTAAACATTTTAGAGAATTGATATAAATAAATTTTACATATGTTGTAGGAAAGCATTTTCTCCAAAATATTAAGCAATTCAAACGATGTTATAGGTCAACATATTCATTTTACAAGTGCTCTGTTGTTTTGTTGCTCTCAGAGTGTCAATACGCTTTAGTTTGAGCAAATTCAGCATCGATCAATAATGGGCAATCCTTTTTAAATATAAAATCTTAACTGTAACAAAATGTAGTATCTCTTTCAGGAATTATACAACAATATACAAATAAGGTTCAGAAATAAGTTCATAAATGGCGTTTTCCGGTATATTCGTATTTATTACATGTACATAGTCTGTACTCCATCTGACCTAAATATTATAATTAGGGGCCTGATAAGGCTTCTTAAGAGGGTACCAATATCCAAGTTTTAAGTATGTCGTGAAAATGTCCCTATTTCCAGGGACCAGGGTAATCTGACCCTTGATCGCATGAACTTAAAATCAGAATGTTCCTATGGAAACCAAATTACCAAGTTTTATTTCTAGCAAACAAGGGCTTCTACTTTATATGTCTAGAATAATTTGAACCTTGACAACATGATTTCAAAATCTAAATAGGCCATACAGTTAGTCCTCAGTGGGTACCAGTATACCAAATTTGCTGTTTATCATCAAACATATTGATGAAAACTTATTTATACGAAGTTGGCAACCATGAACATCAAACGAGTGCAAACCACATCGCCCTTTTTTCAAGGGAGGCATAACTTTTATTTTTATAAGAAACTATCCTTGAAAAGTTCCATTATCCTTAAAGATGGGGCAAAACATAAGACATTCGGTCTTACAACCTCTTTTATGAATACATGTGTTTTCAAAGATACTAAGATTCAAAAGATTTTTCAGTAATACGCCACCAGAATTATCTTAAGGTCATTGGCAACGCAGGATTTCCGGAGAAAAAAGGTTTATACATAGGTTTTCTCACTTATGAAAAAAAGTCATTGAGAGTGATCTCCCGTATGGAATTCTCTAGGCGCTGAAAACAAATAAAGCATATGTTGCAGACTGAGAAGTAAACAAAAGCACGTGTGTTTTTTTGTCGGATATATTCAACTCTACAGTAATAAAAGAAAAGCAGCGATGGGTTTGTTTACATTGTGCTGAGGGGACAGACAGTCAACAGGTCGTCATTTAGAATAGGTACTTGAATGCAGGGAAGTGCAAGGATGTGAAACAATTATGCTGAAAGTGGTGATAGCTGGGTAGACCGAATGAAAACGATTCTATAGGTTATGTGAACGAGACACCATTAAAAGTTACTATAAATCCTTGCAAAAATGTTTTATGACAGTTCGCTTCCATTAAAGTAAATTAAAGAATATAAACAAACAACCAGTCTCTTGATCATTATGAATATTTATTAGATGTTAAGGGAAGTAACTAAAAATTAAAGAACAGTGCTGGTATTTCTATGTTTTGTTTCAATATTTGCATTTTCAGACAAAGTATATGCATGTCATCGGAAATAAGGTTTCAACAATGTATTTTATGTATAAACACTATGAAATGAATGGTTTTTGGAGAAAACGTACGGTTGAAAATGATATAGGCCCATTTTATCAACGTTTTACATAAGGAAATGCATTGAAAATGGTAAAAACATTGATTTGACAAAATTTATAAAGGAAGGCTGGCTTGATGGGTAAAAAAGACCTGAATTGAACATGTTTGGTACCATTAAACCTGTTCAAAAAATCTTGAAAAATTCTATCGGACACCCTCACATCATTTTAAGGCAATTCGCTAGTTTCAACCCCCATCTATCATAACCCCCTATACCTATCATGGTTAAAATAAAATCCAAAATCGTTCTCGGCGTATATCGTACAGGAACGGTACATCTTCAATAAGTTTCCGCGGGAAGGTAATTTTTGCAGCAATTACATATTTTATTTACGATTATTATATTTGGTAATCAGCTAAGCCTCCAGCATGACTATTCAAGAGAGACAAGATGAAGCGCAAAAAAACCACGGTTCACAGTCTGTGCGTTTTTTATTTGATTATGATGATGACTGATCGGCAGAAGCTAGTATGTAATACTAATCCAACAAGCTCTGCAATTGCCGAGTAAATTCGGTATACATCGATCACCAAATAAAATATTTAAGAGATGGAATTTACATCCTTTTTCCATTGTTTCGGTTGAATTTCTATCGTTAATTTGTTTTATAGACGATCGTTACAGTTCTTTTATATACAGTATTGAATTTTGCCGGTTGTAGAGAGAGATTGATTCTTCAAATAAAATTAAGGTCCACTTAAGGATTTCAAACAAATAACACTAACATGAACAAACTGTTAATTTACATTTTTATGTTCCGAAAAATACTTCACACAACAGTGAAAATACAAAATACTAATAAAAGACCAGCCATGAATATACGTTTGCAAGAACTGAGAAGTCATCGTAACAACTTCAGGGATTTTGTGTCCACACTTGACCATAGACTCGGGACCCCTAACATTGCGAGGATGGTTATGTGACTAAAAAAAGTACTCAGATCGAAAAAAACTTCACTTGTGAATTTCAAAAATGTCAGCAATTGGACCAAAACACGCAGAACAGACCTGAAATTCTTTTGCTCAGCTGCAGAGTCATAAAACGATATCAATTGCAAAGTGCTATTAAAAGTTTAGGGTTGCAAAAGTATACTTTTGAAATTGAACGAATTAAAAGCCATACGCTGCTACATTATGGAACATCAGACACGATATTACCCCTGGGAGGACTGAGTTTGTCAATATCTGAAGACGACAATGAATTATACATAAGCCCCCGACATATGTTTGCATTCTCTGGCCATGGAGCCTTTTTGAATTTCCCTTGCGTGCAACAACGGTCTGCTTTTCAGTCATATATATTAGAAATAATTTGAAACATGCAATCTGAAGATTATTGCAAATTCATGAAAACAAGCGGACCCCAATCAACTAAGGTCGACAGAAACCACTATAATAACTCATATAGTTTTCGACTAATGTATAAACGTAGCTTTCGATTGAACAAAATTTGATTTAGGGCTCGGTGTGAAATACCGATTTAATGAAATAAGTAATTTACTTTTAAAAACTGTATGGAGTGAAAGACCAAACCAACAACTCTTATGTGCTCTACTATAGTGCGTATAGACTACACCGAATCCCCATTTGCCGATCCACACGGTGGTTGTAAAAATGAGTCAGTGCTATAGAGAATGAATGCTACAATAACTCTACTTTCCCTCCTTATAATGTGTCACATACCGTTGTATAAAGAATTATTTACAAAGAATAAAATAAAATATATATGGGTACATTGCTCTTTTAGCATTTGGTTAATTTGTAATTCATCCAAGCCCTCTGTAGTCATCATAGGCACAACTGAACCTCAAAGACGCAACTAATTGATTCCAATTTATACATTGAGGTATGTTCGTTTAATAGTTTACCAGAAAAAATCACCGATTAGAATGAGCCACAATAAGATTAGAGAACTTTGATCCTAATTATCCAAGAGCATGGATTATTGAATACTAGTACCAAGATTTACCTAAGGCCAAAATAAAATTATAGTTTGTTTGGAATTGCTCTTCATTGAAATATTCAAAAAATTTTATTCAAAATTTAAGATTTTTTTTTTAGTCATTTCATCAATTTTTTTGCCCATTATTCATGTATCACATGCACCATACAAAACACCGAAATATAGTGTCAGACCTATGTAAAATTATGATTTTTTGTTGATGGTAGATACCTTTTTAAAAGTCAAAAAATGTATTTACTGTTTACTTAGATTTTTATCAAAAATTTTTAATTTATCTTCAATTAAAAAAAATTTGATCCCTAATCCTGTGTCTGAAACCCTTATGGCAATTCCAAACAAACAATTTTTTAAGGATGGCCTAATAAGCAATCAATTTGCTTTCTCTTGAATGTAAAAAAAGAAAAGAAAGAAAAGGTCCAAACAGGAGACTTCTTCATTTAAATTTTAATGTAATTGATAATATTTCAGGAATTTATTAGGATATCCAATAAGAAGAATATAAATTGAATTTCAATCACTACAATATACCAGTACAAAGCAATAATCTATTTCAATACAAAACAATAGTTTCTTTAAAAAGAACTGAGAAATCTGTTTGGTATTCTGGAACCAACCAATGTTGCTCTATGGCTCCATACATCTGGGAATTCCCCACAAAAGGATTGTTTCAAGCCTGATTCTCTTATGAATATTACTATGAATGTACATTTCTTTTGGAAATTCATAGAGGAAAAGTTCATATAGCGCAGCACTGACGTTTACTTTCTTGGGTGATCGATCCCGATCAATTTCTATAGGAGTAGGTAATGCCGGCAATTAATGCAGATGATTTGGCCAATTTCACGACTTTTACATCACAAAACCGATGATATCGAACCATTTACGGTGAGCACAAACAGAAAAGAGTGAATACATTACACAGCTTATCACCAGAGAATATATGGTATTTTATGTCCCATATTGAACACATTGCATGTATACATCGTTTTTTTGTTCAAAAATAAGATCTCAATTTATTTATAAGGGGGGTGAGATGACAGAGAATTAGGCTATAGTAATTCCCATCCTCCAAAAGTAATATAACCATGAACTTGATCAATTCATTCATCTTTATTAACTTTAAAACCAAATTATTGAATTACTGTAGCATTTTCCTTTTCATGTTTGATTTGGTGTTGGTAGAAGCGGTAAATGTAATATTTTACTGTCTTTCATCTAGGAATCTGAAGTTTTGCCTTTTTTAGCCTCGATATGTATAAATTTTACCACAATTCTACAAATATTCAAGTGTGCCACCAATAACTTACGGCCCAGAACTAGCAAAGGACGAACAATAAAATATTATAGCCGTGTTATAATTTTGCAAGCGTATAAAGAAGATGGGTGAACAAGGCGAGCAAAATGCCCATTGTGCAACAAATTTTTAAATAAAATATTGTGACAAAATTTTCTTGGATATTTCATTTCATATTGACGTATACGAATATAATGCGTAAAATCTCCTTGTATTGCAGCAGCGATACACAATTAAAATGTTTCCCTTTGAAATGGAAACCAAAGAGAGTAAAAAAAAATATCAATTCTTTATTTTAATCACAATTTTCAATTTTTCAGTGGGTCGTTTGAAAGATAATACTCAAAGTATGCCAATCGGAGTATAACAATGATAAGAACTTTAATCTTAATATTAAATCAACAAAGTGATTATGAGTTTTATACATTTAAGCTTTAGAATTTTTTGCATGCCTTTCGTAAATTTTCTTTATTTATGAATGTATATGTTTACTGAAGAAATAGTTTTTTCCAATTTGTAAATACAAGTATTACTTTAAAAATATTAATAGAACTCATTTTTTTGCTCTTTGACCTCCACAAAATTGAAAGTTAATCACACACAACCCACTTTAGATCTGAGAGTTGGTATGCTGGATGTTTTGAAAACCGTAAGACTCTTTACAGCAACAATAGTGTTTCCGCCTTTCTACGGAGTTTTCCTGTGATAAAAATTGTATGACAACATATTTGCCCTATTATTAATCACAGAGTTAATCGATCAGTTGAGTATCATTCCATGGGAATTTTTTTCATTTCTGGGTGTTCGGATTGATTTTCTTGCCTGATCTAACTCAATATTTTTGTCGGTTACCGTGTGTCATCGCTATACAGATGTATGTTCATGTCTAACCGAAAGACGGTATGAAAGCCCTAATTTACTTGACCTATATGAACAAAAGGTTAAGCAGCTTCCTCCAAAATTAGTGGCAATGTATGTCAAAACTTTCACAAGAAAAAAAAACACCCTTAAATCTTTTGATATAATGAAGCAGAATAAAAATCTACATAAAATCGATATCATACATCCGATGATTCGCGGTAATTGAAAAATCAATCATATGATTACATGTATGTGAAGAATTTCTAAAAATTTCGATTAAGCTGAACAACGAGGCGTGCTGCCCCTAGAGCACTTGAAGCAGCCATCATCAGAAGCCAGACTAATAATAAATAGTGGTGCAGCTACCTTAAATTTTCTCAAAGATAATTTTCTCATTTTTGTCATGGTTACACTACATTTGTGAAGTTTTAAAGATTGCATTAATGATAATTTGTTGAATATCCATGTAAAACACATCGGATTTGGAGACGCCGTCGTTTAACTAGTCTACAAATCCATAATTATAGTTCTATTTTTATGCAACTCCTCGAGGCCAGGAAAATGCGATTAAGAAAGACCATTCATTTGAACCGCCATATGTCATCATTATTGGTTAGATCGACGTACACAATCTATAAAGGGGTATCGATCCGGCGACAGTCCCGCGGTAACACTTACATAAGGAATCGTATTACATAATATGTTAACTATTCCGTACATATCGATATGCAATCGATAGAACTCCTCAAACAGAAGTTGTGTCAACAGTCCTGCCAATAATTAACTCACTTCATATAAAAAACCCTCAAATTTATTCATCAAAACAAATAAGCAATCCAACTTCATTACATTCATTAAAACTATTCGTAACTTTTTTCTTTACTTTCGACGAAGAAATTGGAAGAAACCCGTTGTGTTTGTTGAACAGTCCACTAAATTACCTAAAAAACAATTGATATAAAGTCTCCTCATCTTAATTTCTAGATTCATAAGATTGATGAATTCAAGAAAACGATGGATTTCAGTTCTTAAAAAATTCCCTTGGAAAAAAAAACAACAACAGATCAACACAAGGATGTGGACAGAGCGCTCTGAATGTTTATTTTCGACTCTGATAAACCGAAAAAGCAGAAATTCAGAAAAAGGTAAAGAAAAAAAAAACAAAAGCAAAAAGAAAGCTCAATGCAAGTAGATTAAAAACTAAACTAGGGATTACTTTGGCACATACTATATAGATATTTTAATTTCCGACACCTTCCTAGATTGCAAGAACTTTCTAGGAATTAAGATGACGAAATTAATCAATTATCGCAGTAACATGCTTAAAATTTTATATGGGACACTAAATATTTAATTAATACATGATATCATGTAATATAAAGATTCCCTCGGTGATGATTAAATTCGATGTGATTAATTTATTAGATTGATTAAATGCAAAACTCTCCATCCTAAATTACGAATATCGAAAATATCTTAATTTCCGATAAATGTTTAAACATTTAAGGTGTTCAATCCCCCTCCAAAAAGAAACCCTTCAATTTGTTTTTAAAAATGCTAAAATTGCTATTCCAATAAAAAAAAGTTACAACTACACATGTAAATGAAATTGAGACTATAGATGTGAATAGCAGTACTAGTGATACTTCTGAAACATTGAAAAGCTTTTTTTTTCCAATTCATTTTCCCCAAAGACAACAGAAAACATAAATACCTTTTAAATTTCTTGGTAGTCAGTAGATCTAATTATCCAGAGAAATTGCAGTTTTGAACTGAGGACAATCTGCGACCATATTTCAGTTACCATTTGGCTGCCGAATTCCTTTAAAACATCCGTTCAAGTAAAACACCACTTTTCATATAGATCCAAACAAAACACACCAATTATCACCAGTTTCAGAAATTACCATTCCTATACATCCCAACATACCGAGAAACATTAAATTCACCCTTACCTAGGGAAACAAACTGTGCTCACTAAATAGTCCAGTATTTCGATAAATATTTTTCTACACCAAAAACGAGCGTTTTCAAGGATTTCAACAAAATGTGAAACCTATTTCCAAAGTCAGCGACAAGGAATTTGCCTGTGTCTGTAGACAATCACAATTTCTGCCACTGGTCCGCCATTACTCCTCACCGTTTCTGATTGCACGCCATTGATTTTTTTTTCGCTATGTGATGTTCAGCTCCCGTGCCGACTGGTAGAACCGCGCCGATTTTTGCTGCATGTGTACCCATATATTATTAATGACTTTATCAATATTTTCCCCCCGAAAAAAGTAAAAAAAAAATTGACAGTCTTTTTTCTCTTAAATTTAAATTATACTGAAATAGTTTTGCAAGAACAATCAAAGAATAGATTTTGTTATCATTCTCACAAAAATAGCTATCAATGATTGATTTTAAGACAAAACTATTAAATACAACTGTGGCAGGGATCGATTGTCGGAAGTAAATACAATGGATCTGTAATCCCAATCTACAATGTGGTACTGATAGCCCAGGTCCCCGAAGCAAACTTGTCCCCTCAAATACTACTTAACGAACATTTGGCTTACCAAATTGTAAATTGTTTGCGGACATCTTGATTTTTATTGCCTTTTTTGATAGACAGTATGAAATATTTTAGAATTACTAGTATGCCAAGAGGATGGCGATCTGATATTATGTCGTTTATGGAATTAGACATCATCGATCCTTTTTGTGGTGCAAAACTTGCTTCATGGAAAACCCGATATAATATTTATATAAAAAAAAAAATTATACACAACTGTATAATTATAGAAAGTTAGTTGGTACAAAGTAGTCATTTTGATCACATTTTTAAACTAAAGAGATCAAAACTCAACATTAAACTTCTGGGAGTTTTATGAGATCCGAAATGGATGAACCTTAAAACTGTCCAAAATTAAAGAAGCGAACTTAACCCGCAAAGCATCAGGATAGATTCACAAACAACACACATCTAGAAAAACAAAGTTCGAAAAACCTAGTAGAATAGAAAGATGGAGAGGAAACTAATAGTCACTCAGCCCTCTGATTCAATAGCAAGGGGAGGGGGTTGATTCAGTATGACCACATATCAATAAACAGGTTCGTTAAAAAAAAAAAAAACGCTCACGAACCTAGGACTTGTCTTCAGTGCAAAAGAAAGCACTTGCATCTTTAAGCTAGAGGATTATTTGTTCACTGTTAGAATTTCTGCCGAGCTAACTTTGAAGTTTGCGTGATATTCGGCACTTCGTCTTCCTCTCTGCCTGCTTTGACGTCACTTTTGGACCTCTAATGGTTTACACAATTTGATTATTCAACAATGAGCCTTTTCTGATTTGCAATTCAAAGTTAACTATTTAGTATTTTTCCCTCCATTTCCTTATGAAATGTTCTCCAATAATATAATCGAAATACCAAAAGAAAATCTTTTTTAAATCTCCTTACTATACTAGTATGGGGATTGAACAAAAATATCACTACTGTTATTGGCATATACCAATTTCATTAAAGGACACTTTCAACGTTTACCATTTCATTGTCTTGTAGGTCGTTATACGTTAATATGTCAACGAATCTAATTCATGCATGTACAAAAATAGTCTTCTAATCTAAGAAAACCTATTTTTAACAATCTGTTTTAAAGCATAACGTCAGCTGTACAATTTATGATTTTCTAATTTCAAGAATTCGAGCAATTGCAACTTGTGTCAGGTAATCCAGCAAAAATGGACTCAGATTAACTTTACATAGGTACTGTAATTTACCTTTCGTTATATTGTGTGGTCGCGGAAGATTTTCCTCCAAAATGATCTACATTTATTGTAGTATAATGTTACAAAGGAGGTTTATTTAATTATCTGAAAACAGTTGTTAGCAAAGCTATTGAGAAATCTGCCATAGATAAAATCGATAGCAAAATAAAACAAAACATAATACAACTTACAATATGATTGGATTCTGACTATCATTTGAATACTGTATCATGCGATTAATATTTTAGTCAATGACTTCATGAAAAGGCCGATTGATTTACATTGGAATTAGTGACATAGTTTGAAACAGAATGGGAAATAAATATTTGATGTAAATTTAAACAAGGCGTGTTTGTAAAACAATGATGTCCCGTATAGTAGCTCAAGACCAAGATTAAAGTTTCCAGTCAAACTCAAGGTCAAAGTTAAGAGTTAAATAGTGTTGGTACCCAGAATAAAGTCGTCACAAGGATTATACACATATGATACACGAAAGTCGCAGTACTAACCATTCAGAAAATATGGAAAAATTTAAAAAGCTTTTCAAGAGGGTCATTTCCAAGGTCAAGATCATGAGGTAAAGCATACTGATACCAAAGGAAATATCTTGTAAAAGGTGTAAATAAATGATATGTGAAAGACTTTAAGCAGCAACCTTTCAAAGGTTGTGAGCAAGGTTAATCTTTATATTTTGCAGACAGACAAACAACTAAACAGAGACAGAAAAACAGACTGACAAACCAAAGTGCCCATTCATGTTTGATTTCGATCGACAGCGTTTTGTTTCAAAACATTGAAATCAAAGGTTCTACACGATTTCTCTGGGAAAACATCGATGCAGTTTTGAGACATTGAAAACATATTAAGGGTTTTTGTAGAAAAAAGAGAAATTTGGAAGAAAAAAAAACTTTGATCTTCAAACAGTCGTGCTGTACGAGGGTGTCTGAACTGATCACGTGATTTAACGCCTCCGAATCAGGCCCAAGGTACCAGCTCAGGGTACCAGTTAACACATCAGCACATACAATGATAAAATAACAACATTAGCTCCTTAATCTTCGTCATGTTATCCCACGAAGACTTTTTAAGGTCGGAAATTATAGTATTGTTTACGTAATTATCCCTCAATCTTCTGACATTGAGTGGCATTGTAGAGAGGGTCCTATCGCTCTGGGTGGGTGTAAAGATAGTCCCATCATGAGAATTATTGACCATATCAGGAAAAATCCAGTATTGTATGCAGATAACACAAGCACAGAACCGTTATAATGAATTGATAAAATAAATTTTGCATCACAGAAACCAAACACCTCTGCTCCGATTTCATTAACCATCATTAAAATCTCTTTTGTTATTTCCTTCATCATAAGGATGTAACTATATATATATAATTGGAAAAATTCCAGAATTGGAGAGGTTTTATCGTCACCAGACACAGTGTTCTCTGAAAAATGCTCCAAACCTACCGTTTTATTTGAAGAGTTTTATAGCCTTCTAAAGTCACCGAAACTCTTAAAATACTTTATAAAGTTTTATTCGTTTCATTTCTTGTTTTCGAGGAAGAAAACAAACTTTAAAATGTAATCTATCTTACGAATAAGTTTTGTCTCTCTGAATAAATTTTATGATAATTTTGATACACCTACAGGGGTTAAGTACAAGAAATTTCAAAATACATGAAAATACTAGTTACAAAATGACAGGAAATGTTTAATCGTTAACTAATTAATTAATGTTTGTGAAATTTAGGTAGAGTATTTTGAATGCTTATTATGCAATGTTCTGGTACAGAAATCTAAACTGTATCTCAAATTTTTAAGCAACGGACAGGACCGGCGGACCTTACACTGTAACCCCCCCCCCCCCAAAAAAAAAATTAAGTGCGTTTTTGGCAAAAGTACCCAATGTACTTCGAATCAAATTTAATCTTGGACCTGCTCCTGTCTGTAGCTAGGGTCATTTTTGTACTTATCTTAAAACATAGAATCCAACATTTGTGCGCCTTCACACTTTTAGATACCGTACAGCGCATTTTAAAAAGAAAAGTGGGAACAGACAATCGGTCAAACAAAACCCTTCGGGACCACTGACAATCGTACATTTCGATATGGATACTTTAACTATGACAATTAACATTTTCTGGACACATTAAACAGCAATATTTAAAGATTAAACACTTATTTTAGGCTTATAATATTTTTTTCTAGTTCATAGAGAATTTTAAGCTGTAGCTCAAATGGTTAATAAATCCCTATTCCTTCAAGCAATATAAAACCTTTCAAATATGTAATCCAACATTCTCGTCATGAACTAAAAATGATGGCTACCCTACAGAACTGAATAAGAGATTTATGTGACAGAAGTTACGTCATATTTTTCTGCATGAAGAATGCAGCGCTTACAAAGACTTAAACAGTCCTCGAGGCATTTTCAAGTCTTCGCAGATTTCCAGTTATTTTCAGCCAATTATTTGCAGGCTTATGTCTTCTATTACGTTAGTGAAGAAGACGTTGATGTTCCTATGGGGTCTGTTTTTAGATCTTACATGATCTACAAGACAAGCTGGATGTATAATTTCAAGTAAAAACCATTAACTTCGGGTATGAGATATTGAAGGTCCAATGCCAGTATGCCGATTAAGGCTGCGATTCAATCAGAGACATAACAGAATAGGAAGCTTAGAGAATGACATGTCACTGACGAAAACTGGGATGAGAACTATTGATTTGCTCCTTCATGATGCAATAGAGAAAGTGCAAAATAAATACCCAACTGTAGAGGTGATTGAATAAAGTGTGCAGGATTCAACAAAAATCGATTTTTTTTTAAAAAAGAGCATGGAAATTAAGAAAAAATGATATGAAAAAAGATAGCAACTTTTTCCCCAAAATACTAGTATATAGTAACTATTATGTTTTTCGTATGCAAAATTTATTTGTTTTAAAAAATGTCGGTTATTGTTGTTTTGTGTGTTTGCATGTGTTTTAAGGTCCCTCTCGAGAATTTTCACTCACATGGAGACGCTACCACTTGCCAACGGAGAGCTGCGATTTTTTTCCTTTACTTAGGGTCATTGAGCAGGTAGGGATCTTTTTCGTGCCAGTACCTACTGCGACATGGGACCTCGGTTTATACGGTCCCATCCGAAGGACCGGTCTCCATGTCCTACAGTAAATGTCGGTAGCTTCGACATTAACATATTTGAAAAGAGAATAAAAATGAGTAATTTAGAAATCAGAAAGGTGTGTGAAAATACAACTGTCATTCATAATTTACTGATACATGGATATGCTAAACTTGATCACAATTACCCAAGAATTTGATAAGGAAACTAATGGAAGACCAAACAACTCTGAAGGAAGGAAACCAAACGGACGATCCCATATCTCATGAGTGAAGTGACGTCATTGGGAAGTGTCGAAAACGACCCCTAACGACCATTATGATGCTTTAATGACCAAACCAAGGAAATACGGTTCAATCCACTTCCAGACATTACAAGATGATTGTATTTTTCCCCATTGTCGTTTCTTTTTAAATAATTGGGTTACACATTCTTTAAAGAACAAGCAAAACAACAATTTTCTTGCACTTTAAGAATTGTAGAAATGGTTTCAAAATTTTTATTTAACTGTCATTGTATTGTTTTTTTGACAACGAGGACAAAATCAACCGCTAGAGTTTACAAGTCATGTATTTTTATGTATAACACATTTGTGAAATATTTACACCTTTCAAATTATTAGCATATTTTTTTTTTAAAGTCTATGCATTTTTAATCCACAGAAAACAAAGATTATGGTCCAATTTCTCACCATAGCACAATTATATACATGTAACTACATATATTTATATCGATGCGATTCTTAATTAAGTCGGACTGTCTAATATAGAGAACCTTGCATGGTAAAATTCCCAAAGCTCTTTTTAGCTAAGCTTTCCTGCTTCATCAGTAGATAGGGATCGACAAATCGTTACAATATTCATAAACAGCGACATCTGTATTGTATCCAGAAAAAGGATCGATTGACTATAAATTCGAGGATGCAATAGGAAAAAAGTAAAGTTTATTTTCCTACCGTGAGTCATTATAAACAAGTAGAAATATATTCCTTTTTGGGATGGGAATGTGGGCTTTGTCATGACTTCACAGTATTGCACCCAATATTCATGTATCTTATGCATCCACAAAAGACACTTAAAATTTGTGACACACATATTACATGTCATGTATGAACATGGTGAAGAAAACGAACACGTCATCGATCTAAAAAAAATATATAAAAGAGTTTGGATAAGGTGCCTAGGAGGAGTAAACATCCCCTGTCACATTAGTCGTGCGCTCTATCATTGATCCAGTAGACGTATCATTCAGTTGTCAAATCAGAGTAAGGATAAAGGCTTAACAATTATACTAAATGTGAATCAAACCAACCAAAATACAACCCAATGTTATGTTATATACCGAGTATTTGCTGAAAAGGTCATTATAACGACCTTGCATTGATTTTACGAAATGCAGACTTTAAACAAGGGTGTTGAAATCCCTGTAACATCAACTTTTCTGTCAGTAGCCTGTCTAGGTTTAAAAACTGATTATTCTCGAAACATGCTCTTTGGTTTTTGAATCAGTTGGGAGATGTAAACACCATTATGCAAGTGAAGCTGGATATTACTACATGTGTACATAAATAAAGTAAACGGTGGAAAATTGAAAGCACCTTGTTTGTCATACATTTAAGTTGTTAGTTGGCCCGTATCAATTATGGTCGGTAAAACAATAAAATATGAAACAGATGCGGCAGACTCTGGGGTGTGTATAATTTTAAGTTCACTTGGAGATATAAAAAATGACACTCGAATGCAGGTAACTTTTGTCAATTGATAAAATGTTGATAAAAATAAATTTTGGACATGAAGGCTACAGCAAGTGATTTCCTCTTTTCATGTAGATCCTGCTTATAAGGAATAACAGATCAGCTAATAAGGGAGCACAATTAGTGCCCATAGACATTCCAACAGTTTATCGAGAGACCTGGTCTTCAAAGACTATATACATGATGTCAATAAGGAACCCAAGCATCCTTTTAATAACAATTTCAAAGTACATGTACTTGTGTTTAGAATCAGAGGGGTATTCAATTAACAAAGAAAGTTTGTTGGTGACCAACCACAAGATGCAGGATAACTGCCGACATCCATTGTTATTGAAGAAGCCATTGTCTGTGATATAAAATACTGGGTAGCATAGTTTTAAATGATCGTGAGGAATGGTTGTATAAAGTGTAGAAAAGTCGTAAGTTTTGATGTCATGGACTTTTGAAAAATGTATATAATATGTTAGCTTTCCAACGAGAAGTCAACACACTCTGTATATATTATTGTTAAAGTGCTTGTATTGGTGCTGACTTGTTGACCTAATTTTCATGTCTGTTTAAGTACTTAAAAACAATATTTGAACTTTTCTCAATAAAAACAGATAAAATCAATAACTTTGAACCAGCTGATAGTCTGGGAGGTTAATTTTATACCTCTGATATTTTTCTCCCGGAAGAACACCGCGGTACGGATGACAACCAATAAGTGCCTCTCTTTACTCTTCTGTTCTTCTCCACGTCAACATACTGACAATCTTTGATACAGAGCAATACAGTTCCTCTAACTTCGTCAAATATCAAACTCAACAGATGAAAAATTCATGTTGCCACTGACGGCAGCAGGAAGTATGGTGCAAAACGCGGTATAACATTATTATCTTAGCAAAGATATAATGCACTTTAATGTCGTAAGAAAATAAAGATGTACTCCTCCTATTGCATCAGTGGCACGAAAAGGAAATTAATATCGTTTGCTTGATTGGCCAGAAGATCTCTATACCTTATGATCTCAAAATGCAGTGGACTATATACGCTATCAAAGACTCGGTCCTGGCGATCTATGCTTAATAGAATCTGAATTATGTGATTTATTTGGAAAGGGTTCATTTTATTGCAAACAATACACGAATATTTCTGTTTGGTTCTTTTAGGCGTAAAATGATAAATTCTTCTCTGCAGCCTTAAATAGTGTACACTTAGAAATACACGTAGCAGGTCATTCTTTTTGCCAGTTTTGAAAACTATACAAAGTCTCAGAATCTCTCCCAAAAGCTATACGCGCGTCTTTTTCAAAAGATCTCGGGTACGGTCCATAGTAATAATGACAACAGCATTTTAAATTTCCCCTAGGAACTATTCACGATTTATATGCAAGATATAAAAATCATTATTTTTGGCAATACTGGGGTTATTATTAGCCTTGCTAAATATTCAGAAACATATACGGGTCCTTATGGTGTATCCAAATCAATGCGCGGTAACGTAAGTAGGTCCAGGAAAAACTTATGAGACTGGACATAACTATTCAATGATGGAACCAAAACTTACTCTGGCAAAAACGCAAATCATAACAGCAACGGGTCACTTTAACATTCTTTCCAAGGTTAAATGCATATTAACTAACTTGTGACATTCATGTAAGCTGACTGGATAGAGTTGTACTTAACTGATACAAACCCAATTAGACATACTCTCCATCGTAACTTGCTAATTAGAAAACCAAAGACTGTTTTCATGTGCCCCTATGAACATAACATATTGAACTACAGTGTGCCTTTAAAGGAAACTGTGCATGTATTAAAAGAAATTTTCAGAAGAGAGTTGGGCATATAGTCCCAAATTTGCAGATTTTCTATGTCTTTGCAAAGATACGGTATATGTTTAACCTTTAGCACCATTTACAACATCAAAGTCCATACATTATATAAATTCACTGGGGGTTTCCCTCTTTAAGGTATGTAATGTTAAAAAGAGCTGCTTGGAGCTTGAAAAAGCATAATATGAAAGCAACCATTACTTGAAAGCGGAGAAAGAATCTTCTGAACACAACAAAGTGGACGTTTAAAGTTCCACACAAGTATGGTATCGTGATGAACACTGTAAACTTACATTTTTTGCATAACGATCGTAGAAACTGAGCAATGAATCACAAAAAAGACTCCCCGTCTGTGACAAAGCAATCAATGTTTGTGTGGGAGGAGGAATGGTCCTGAAAACAAACCCAAATCAATGGACACAAAAAAGCTCAGATTTTGTGCAACAATCTGACCAAGGTGTAATCAAATTCCTGTCAACGTGACGTCGGTACTATTTGTTTATGGAAATTGCGTGCCTAACGGAAACAAAAAGCATGAGAGAAACAGAGCTAGAAGTACTTTATCAGTTTATTGCATGTACATCACAAAGAAAATAGAAACCGTATGTTACACACTACCATGTACACTGCTGCCAGTTGTCACCTCAGTGCATAGTTTGTCTTCATTTATAATGGCGTTTCAGTATGTTCCTCATTCTGAGGAAGCTCTAGAATGATCAATTTTTGCTTTTGTGTTGTGTCTCAAGCCCTTTCTGTAAAAGTGTTTTCATGCAAAAGTTATAATTTTCTTGAGCCGTTACCATCTAATCGTTGCAAATCTGGATTCTCGTGAAGAAGATTTGGAGAAACCGCACTTTTTTGTTCTTTTGTAGCTGCAGATCTGAAGCTCCCTGGTCTAAAAAACATTGGGATGGATGACCAGAGATAGGGTGTGACCAAATTTTAAAAAGCTTAAATTTTTTGAACAGTTGGTACTAGGGTTTTCATATTCCACAGGTGTACTCCTTGTGACAAGACCTCCTCGATTCCATGAATCCCACTGTGGGATGTGGAGACTGGTTCTTCAGATATTATCAATAATAAGACCGTATAAACCGAGGTCCCGTGTCGCAGTAGGTGCTGGCACGAAAAAGTCCCTAATTGCTCAATGGCCCTAAGTGCAAAGCATAGGACAAAATTTGAGCTCTCCACCGGCAAGTGGCGGAGTCTCCATATGAGTGAAAAATTCTCGAGAGGGACGTTAAACAACAATCAATCGATAATACCATGAATGTTTACCTTTTGACCTTGGAGTTTGACATACTTTTGAAAATCATTAACCTTAGCCATAACTTTTGAAAAGATAGTGCTAGGACTTTTTTATATTTTTGTGATATCACCTTACCCTAGGTATCATAAATTTTGACCTTGGACTAGGAGTTGACCCACTATTAACAAATATTAATCTTGACCATATCTTTTGAGAAGTTGGAGCAAAGACTTTCATAGTATATTCACTGAGACATTCGGATTGACCGTCACGTTAGCTAAGTCGGTAGAGCGCTTGCTTCGTGTTCGGAAGGTTGTGAGTTCAAATATCGGCCGCGACTGATAAACAAGAGGTCCATGAGCCTTATAGGTCAGCTGAGTATCATGCAATAACTTTCCAGCAATTAAATTTGGTTACGGACGACGCACGACAACGGACGAAAACAGTGACTCAGTGTGACTTAAAAATAGGCAGCAGCTGTTCCTTTGCCATGTGTTCGGAAGAAGAAGACTTTTAAAAAAAACGAGGCCCGACGTTGGCACGGTAACTGCTCAATCGCCGAAAGTGCCGAGTAAAAGTCAAAATTTGAAGCCTTTCATCGATATATGCTGGTGTCTCTTAATCTTAATATTCTCAAATGGGGTATAACACAACTCAATAAATTATAATTGAGACATTAAAGTCTTTTTGGGGTAACAATATGTTTATCTCTTGACCTTGGAGCTTCACTTGTATGAAAAAAAAACTCTTGACCATGTTCATTATGAATGACCGACAGGCACACAATTGTCAGAAAATCGGGAAATGAAAAAATATTTCACATTTACCATATATAGGATTTTGCAAAAGTTTCAAATAACATTTGTTTATATTTATCTATTTCTTTCCAGTTATTGTTTTTAAGACACCCAATTAACCCACAAAAGCTTCTAAGTCAAATGTCGACGCTAATTTCTAAAATTTATTCCTTATTTTTCGACATTTTTATTCCATTGCTTGATCAAGGTTTCAAAATGAAGACTATGTTTTCCTATGAAATATTGACCAATGTACACAAACTAGATATCTGTCTTTATCAAGCCTTTTAATAATGCATTAACATATCCAATGTCAGCAATCCTCTGATATTATCGTCATTTTCAATCATATATTGACAATTGTAGAATCATTACATTTCTACTGGTCTTTGTATATTTCATGGGTAAGTTTCCATCTCTCACCAGAGGGCACATTATGCTTCGCTTTTAGTCTGGGTAGAGATTGGGTAACGTTATTATCAACAATCTTCCAACGTATACAACTAATGAATGTGAGACATTCATGATAAAGACGTTCGTCAACGAATAATATCTCGACGAAAGCAAAGTTTCTTTATATAAATCCGCGAAAATAAAGTAGCAACCGTACCTAAAATGGTTTACTGTCCAAGGTCATGTTTGTGGACACGGTTTAAATAATTTCATTTTCACAATTGTTAGTGGATTTATAGTAAAGTGCAGGATGCCGCGAGAATAGATGTCTTTTTCATAATTGCTGTTGTTTCAGGCACTTTTCGAACAACCTTTTAAAAATTCTGAACTTTAATTCCAAATCAAAATAGTTATCGATGGGGCATGAACCCTCAACATTAATCCTAAATTTTATTTACTGCCACATCTTTTAAGGAAGTTTAAATAAGATATATAAACTTGAATCGGACCATACTGTTTAAACCAGAGAATATATCCGAATGTTTAGCGTAAGGGTGAACGTTCGCGTATAGGTGATGCTCCATTCTCCAAACAGAATTGTCGACATGCTGTATGCTAGAAAAATCAGCAAGTCAGCCATGCCAATGAGCAAATGATCGAAGTATAACCTTTAAGTAATAAACTTGATCTGTTTATCTCAGGGCTAGGGGTGACATTTTAAAAGTTTTCAGGTGCTATTCGTTAATTTGTTAAGATTATCTGAAAAATGCATAAACAACTAGCTTATAAATTTTTATGATGCCATGGCGGATATTTGTCGTCTAATGAAATCGACGGGTTCCTGAAATATGTCTGTTTTGTAATTGATGCAGAGGAGTATACAAGATTTCAAGATAAACAAAAACCATGCACAAAATAAAAATTGACAGAGCATTTATAACCAAAGCACACAATATGTTTCTGATTTTTATAGAACACAGAAGCGTGTTACCGTTGCATAAAACTGGAAAATTGAAGCTGAACCCGGTAGAGTCCCAGAAGGAAATCTATCGATTTAATGAAGCAAGAGGAGATAGGAAGATCAAATGTGGAAGGATGTCTACATCAGCTTTATCCGCCATATTAAATCCTCAAATGCAGCACTGTTTTATACAGCAACCATCTTAATCCCTCAAAACACCAAACAAGGTCCAGATATACCCTCTTCAGATTTTAGAACATTAACAATTTGCGGGTGATATACATGTTCATGTATTTTATATTAAACAGTGGTCATGAAAATCTTAATAATAAGACCCTCTTGTACACATTATGCTTCCGATTAATGGTTTCTTTCCCTGTCTTTGTTATCGGACACATAGTTCTATTTTCATGGCACTAGTTTTATAACTGATTTAATTTAATCTTCGAGTCTGCGAAGAAAAAGCAGCAATATCTTAAGGCCTTGAAAAATTGGATTGAATTATTGGACTGGTTAAGTGTCCTTTTCCTAATTAGTTATGTTCATCGAAGCCAATGTAGACAAGACGATCTAAATTTATGGAGGGGAAGTACAGTGAATGGACATTCATCCATCTTATGTCAACAGATATTGAAATCAATAAAATAGGGTAACTATTCTGAGATAGAATGTCGTCATAACCTTGAGATTTTTGTACATGTATTTTTTAATCAAACGCGAGGAAAAGGAAAATTTTTGAGAGTATCAAACTGAACAAATTAGTCTGTAATTTAATATAAACGACAGACACCTTGAGAGAAGAGCTTTTAACAGTCTAAAAATGTTCCATGTTGCCATGCATACGAAAGGAAACGGGAAACTTTTATCAGGTTTGGTTTCATTGTCAACATATTGCTCAAATAGTCCCCAAAATTGGTCGATATACGAAACTGTTCACTGACTTAGGCCGTGGAGAAGAATTGGTTTACTAATGACTGCTATCCCTGACAAACAAGAATCAATATCTCGTATTGTTCTTTCCAGTTACAAGAATGATAACTCGAACACTGTCTGCAGCATCAGCAACAGAACATTCACAAGGTAGGCAACCCGAAATACTGAATCAAACAAGATGTGTTTGTGAAACACTGATGCCCCCGTATGGCAACATAGCAAAGATTAAACTTTTCTTAAATGCGCAAATTTAATGGTACCAAAAGTAGGGTATTCTCACTGGAAAACGATTGTAAAATTTGAAAATATGCCAGTGTTAAAGTTTTTTTAATCAGTGCAAAATCTCCAAGGTCAAGGTCAAAGGGTCAAGGTAATTGGTATCCAATGGAAGATCTTGACAAATAGAATACTTATGTAGAGTATGGAAGCCTTAGCCCTAACTGTTCAGAAGTTATGGCCAATGTTAAAAATTTTTTTTTGAAGTAGGTCAAACTCTAAGGTCAAGGTCAAAGGGTCAAATTTCTTGTTAGCAAATGAAAGGTCTTGTCACAAGGATGAAATATGTAAAGTATGAGAGCATTAGCCTTAACCCTTTAAAATTTATGGTCAAGGTTTGCTTTTTTAAAGTAGGTCAAACTCAAAGGTCAAGGTCAAAGGGTAAAAGTGCTTGGTATCCAATGAAGGATCTTCTCACAAGGATTACATATATAAAATATGAAAGCCCTATATCTTACCGTTCAAAAGTTATGGCCAAGGTTAAAGTTTTTTTCACAAGTACAGAAATCTACAAGGTCAAGGTCAAAGGGTCAAAATTGTTGGTATCCAATGAAAGGTCTTTCAACAAATAATACATATGTGAAGTATAAATGTCCTGGTATCTACTGTTCAAAAGATATGGCCAAAGTAAAAGTTTAAAATTTTCATGTAAAAGTGGTTCAAACTCCAAGGTCAAGGTCAAAAGGTCAAATTTGGTGGTACCCAAAGAAAGGTCTTGTCACAAGGAATACACATATGAAATATGAAAGTCATAACTCAACTAAATCAAAAGTTATGGGCAAGGTTAAAGTTTTTGCGGACAAACAGAGAGACAGACAGAGAGACAGAGAGACGGACGGACACGACAAAAACTATATACCCCCGATACTTCGTTTACGGGGGCATAAAAAGAAAATATTTCTTCTCCGTCCCATCGACTTCGAGATAATGAGGTTTTGACTACACGAGGACTTCTTCGATGAAATCATAAAAGAATACTACTATTGAAGAATAAAACTTTTGTTGCCTTTCTTGAGTGCGCGACTCCTTTACATAATAGGAGTCTAAACGAATTCAAAAACGGTTAAATTATCTTTAAAATTGAAATTCTTTTCTTGCATGTTGACATAATTTATCTTTATATAACTTTTTTTTATTACTGAATCGTAAAATTTGACAAATAGTTTACATCCAAAAGACTTTTTTGTAACATTTCAGAGTACTAACAAGATTGCCAAACTTTTAAACACTCTTCATCAGCTTTTTTAAGACCTATTAAATGCGTTTTGCAGCAAATCGCATTTTTTTCGTATTTTTTGTTGGTGCATGGACTTCATTTTCGTTGTCTTTGTCAGTTTCACTTTCTTAATTTCGGTAACCCCCTTTTTGAATTCGTCTAGACTGTTAAATTATTATATTTGCTCACTTTTTTGTACGTGACCTTTTGGTATATGTGTTCAATAAATACTTACTCGGGGTAGTTTCTGACTGTCTTGAGTCTTGTTTGTAATATGGCACAAGTTCGGTAATCTGACGTGTCCACGGCGCGCCGCCGAGTGGGCGGAAGTCGGGGTTTGTTTTCATCCTCCTCATTAACCTGCTCCAGGTGTGAGAACATGGACGGGGAGGCGGCAGGAGTGGCTAGGGAGGCGCGGCGGCGCTGGGACAGGTGGCGACTTCCGGTGGCTCCTATCATGTTTTGAGCCTTGTAGCGAAGCCTACAGTTTGCTGCAAAATAATAATAGAATATTAATATCATTAACTGTTGTTAACATTTAACTTTATGCAAAATAAGAACAATATATAAATTCAAATTTTAATTTCATAAATGTGATAAACGTTTTTTAGCATTAGAATAAATTTAATCCATGTTGTTTTATACACGTATTATTTCATTTTGTAACTTTGCATATATACATTTGAAATTTATATTCAAAACCATCGGCGATCAGTGTATTGCTTAATGGACCTTGAAAAATCATAATTTCTTAATCTTATCATGTTACTACGTGCATTCATGCACCATGATGCATGAATGCTCTGCTTCTTTCTTTGTTCATTCATTGGCTTTAAAAGTACAATAACGGAGCGATTGGATGATTTATGTTACAAGTTCACTTTCTCAACTTTCAGGTCAAACAATATGGGTAAGGAAGAAAAAAAATGCATAAGAAAAATATGAAACCAAATACAAAACGGTATACATATATAGTTTATAACCATTTCCTTAGAAAATCAAATTGAAGCTACTGAGTTTTACCACGATGCTTAAAGTATAAGCGTCTCTCTTCCTTTGTCATGTTTTTCAGCTTTTTAGTTTTCTTTCGTTTAGGTGGTTGTCGTTGTTTGAAAGGATCGTGGCGATGGTGGTGATCATCATGAAGGGATTTAGGGTTGGAAAAACTCATTTCTGCATCATTATTTAAAAGTGAACTCAGTCTGTATGTCAGTTTCTTTGACTGAATTCGTTTAAAAATATTTAGCCAGGATATTTTTCTTGCCCCGTGAGGTTGTGACGGGTTCAGTTTTTTGGCAAGTCCAGGTTCTGTTTTTAGATATCTCTTTCCGTTCATTTCATCACTTCGTCTATTGGCTTGTTGGGAACTAGCAGGGGTTGGTACAGACGATTCTGTAGAAGTGTCATCTGCGTATTCCCTCAACCATTGCTCAGCCTTTCGTCTTGAAGATTCTCTCTCTTCATTGTCGATGTACAATGTGACATCATTGTCTTCTACAATTTCATCGTCATCGTCGGAGCTTTCATCGTAACCTAAATTTGGGAACCCTTTGCTAGCTAATTCGGATTTGTCTTGATCTGTGATATTTTCAGCAGACGATTTCGAAAGAAATGATGCCTTAGATAAATACTCTCCTTTCCTTTGACGCTTCTTTTGCTGTTCCAGGTTGTGAAGCTTTTTCAGAAACACAGACCGCGATCCACTTTTCTGTGCCATTTTGTTATTAGTTGCGGAACACCCTGTACAAAGTACTTGTAAAATTCCAGAGAATATGAAATACAAGAACTTCCTATTGAATTATATCACAAGATCTGCTGTCACGCTGTAGTGGACACAGTTTACACCTAGCAGTTATTCCAGTTCGTACAGAAGATGTACTTCACTTTCCGTAGTTTGTCCTAGTAGTTTTATCACCAAAAGAAAATAAATGTCCGTTTCCTCTCATAATCGTGTTCTATTATAATGAGAACATTCCCGCGGTCTTTAAAAACTCAAATACTCCTTTGAATTGAGGGACAATGTAGAATTTTTTAAAGGACAGTTTGTTATTGAATACTATTAATCTCTCACGAGTTAGCTCTTTTAAAGAGACAACATACAATACACACAAAGTAACAACATGTATTTAAATCTCGGTCAAACCTGGTCGGAACACTTTCAAAACTTTTAAAGTACCAGTGCAGTTCAATTTTTTGTTTGCTAAAATAGGAAACTACATGTATCTATTCATTATATCATTTAATAAACTTTTATTGACTCTCTTTAAGGCCCATGTATATATTTCTAAGTCTCATTTCGCAATGAATTCGTAGTTTAAAATCATCAGGGCACACAATAGAGATTGCTCGCAAACATGCACAGGTGGGATTTAATTTCTCTCGTACATTTAGAATTTTTTTCAGTATTAACAGAAAACCGAAGCATCTGAACACATGTATTTGAAATTCATCTAAAGAAACCTTTTGAAGGTGAAGAACACGTCTGGATACAGTATACAACATTTTTCCCCAAAACCCCCTTTTCTTTTTTTCCCCTAAATTTATTGAAATTTCGCCTCTAATTTTTTCAAAGTTCAGACTATTTTTCTTACATCCATTTAAGCGACAAAACCCAAAAATCACTCATACTCATGTATTTAGTCTATGACGGGACCCGCGGATGTTTAAACATTTAATCAGAACTTCCAAGCGATCTGATTTTAGTATTTTTCTCAAGAATTCATGGTTAGGAAAAGTCTTTGATACTATACTGTTTCATTCCGTAATTTCATTTTTGTCCTTGTTAACAGATAAATAGGCAGACTGAAGCATTTTTTTTTTATATAAAAGATATAAAAGCACGATTCAGACATGACATTCAAATAAACACCCATCCGTAAAATACGGATTAAAAATGTTAAATGTATTTGTTATGAAAATATTTTACAGGGCTTATAGGAGCTGTATATTCAACTATGCAGAAAATAACATAATACAGATAGTGGGATAATCCGATTAAATGATAAAAAAAATTAACCGTATTTGGTCATCAGTTTTTTCGCTATGACATAGTTTACTTGAAAAAAAAATTTAAATATTATTTTTGTTTATCTTTCACTCAACAGCTTTGGACTTGCATTTTATTTGTTTCTAGTAGTTGGCATTAGCCGAAAAGTGAATTTTCCATCAAAAGGGGGATATATATAAAACCTCTTAGAATTATCAAACAGACCAGTGTGATATACCTTAGATTGCATATAATAATGTTTACTTTAAAAAAGGGAAAATCAACAAACAAACAAAAAAAATTAATAAAAAGATTAAACAAAATGAAAATAAATAACAAGTTTGGCTTTCCAGAAAGCCTGAAATGTCATCTCTTTGGCTTCATTAATGTCACAGAATAAAAAGTAGAGTGTAATTTTTTCTCAACTATTACAGATTTTTCTATTCTTCTGGGGAACTAATTGAACTTTTTTTACATTCAAAAAGGACAGTGATCAAAACATATGCTGTTGAGAAGGGAATATTTTGATTTTTTTTCGTGATTCAAAACAAATTCATTTTGTTAAGTACATGACTGTATTTTGAACAAAAAGTGTGGATAAGGGAAGGCATTGAACAATTACAATTAAAAATTAAAAGGGCTGGTTACAGACTTGTAGATCTGATTTTCTAAAATTGTTTAAATAATATCACGATTAATATGTTGCTATAGCATTTTACACTGCATGAAATATACTAAAATAATATTTCAAAGTCTCATTACAGTAAATTCAAAACTCATAGTTTTTGACATATATCCAAGCACTTTCACAAGGAATATATCCATGATAGCCGATAACTCTTTATGACAAAAGTGTGCATTATCCCAATACATTTGTCAAAAAAGTTTTTGTGCAATTTTGCCCAGTAAGCCATGCTATAATTGAATTTTACATCGCATTTCCATTTCCTTTTAATAATCATAAATTTATTTTTAATGTAAAAAAAATGTTTATGTCCCAACGCAGTATTTGTAAAAGTTCATTTTTCCTTTTACGTTAAAAAATATTTGATTTGTTATCCAGTACTCTGACAGCGGACAAAGCGTTAATTTAATTATAATCAACTCCAAACCCTTTCCAAACATTTCAATTTAACTAAATTTCCATTCCTTAAAGTGATATACCCCTTTGGTTTTAAAGGAGAGTTACATCAAATAGTTTAATTCAAAATCGACTTTTAACAGCACTGGAAAAAACACAGTTTTCTTTTTTGTCCAAAAATATATATTTAATTAAATCATTTTTTTGCATGTATGAACACATGCTGTTTGACGTAATAACATTTTTAAAAATGCTATCAGCTAAAATCAAGCAGTTACAAATTATCAGAGAAAATATTCCTTTAAATTCAATTATATATGCAGTATTCACATGCAGTGGTATATTTTTTTGTGTTTTAGTAAACTTTATCTGCATTCTAAACATGTAAACTATTATGTATTATAATTTGGTCTTCATTTCAATAATATAGGAGGGGTGAATTAAAGATGTTTTTAACATTTATGCAATTAAAACTGCATAAAGAAAATGATTGCAAGTTCTTTAATCATGATAAATCCTTAAAAAGAATAGATAATACATGCAAGAAAATACCATAAGGTTCCGTGTCGCATTCAATGTGCTGTAGTTTTTTTTATAGAAATTAATGTATCCGCTTATAACTTGTGCTTTTAATTTCTCAATGAATTTGATTTTATATTCAAACTTGTATTATTTTAAAAAAAAAATGCCGAGAATGACTAAATGACAAAATTTGAAGCTCTCCATCCGTAATGCGAAGTGAATGTGGCGTATCCATATGAGTGAAAAAATTACACACGCGCTGACCTAGGGACGTTAAGTTCTGGTCATCAAGGTAATAGCAATCAATCTTTACATTTTTTTTTTTTGCTATTGTGTGTGTGTAAAAAACATATTGTGATAGTTTCTTGGGACACGAGTACATCAGGGTACGTGAAGATGTGAATAGAAAAAATACTATCACATATACTAGTATTTGAGAGGAAAATTATTATATTTTTTCCTTGGCTTTCCTCAAATAGGCCTGAATATTTTTTTCACACCAAAATTTCTTTAAAAGAAAACCAGTTTACAGGCTAAACTCCTTGTGTAGATTCATCACGAGATGCTAAAATGTTCTGAAAAATTTTTAAAGCAGATAGTTTATAGTATCTGGGCATGACAATACTTCTAGAAGCCGATTTCTCTGTGGTTTTCTCTTTGCATTGCATTATACAGTAAAAGTGATTAATTTCCTTTTTTACATTCACTCATGTAGTTATTCAATAACATATGATTTATTTTTATTCGTGATTCACTGCACATGCAATGTATGTAAATGCTGAACAGTAGAAAGTTCATTTTTTCTTTTAGTAAAAAATATTTGATTTGTAATAGAAAATTTAATAATCATATAAACAGCCAAGTATTTTCAGTCTAAGCTTAGTGATATGTGCAAAGTTAAAAATGAACACAGCGAAAAAACCGTAAAAATAACGACACTTTTGTGATGAACACAGATGTTTTGACGTGATGTAAAGAAAAAAGTCGTCATTGAATTCTAAAAATATTCCTTTAAATTCAATTATATTTTGTTGCACATGCAATGTATGTAAATGCTGAATTTTGCAGTTTGTAGAAAAGAAACATACATTAATTAAATTCAACTTTCAGATACAAGTACATATTACGTGAATTACTGTCATCTTTTAAGGAGCTTCGACACAAATCTTAAGTTAAATTTTCTAAAATATTCATTACAGCATCATAACTCATATTTTGCTAGAACATTTCATGCCGGAATATATCAGCGCCGTGTTTAGAAACTTCTTATTGGCAATCACTAAAACTGCGATTTTCGGGACGCGTTTGATTGACACATATCCTTGCACTTTCACGAATTAAACTTTATTATTAATTCTTCAGAACAGTAGAAAGTTCATTTTTTCTTTTAGTAAAAAATATTTGATTTGTTATCCAGAAAATTTAAGGAAGAAATTTAAGAAAACAGCCAAGTATTTTCAGTCTAAGCTTAGTGATATGTGCAGAGTTAACAAAGTGAACTCACCCGAAAAAACCGTAAAAATAACAGAGCTCATTCCCTGTGTATGAACACAGATGTTTGACGTGATGTAAAGAAAAAAGTCGTCATTGAATTCTAAAAATATTCCTTTAAATTCAATTATATCTTGTTGCCCGCGTGGTGCAGTGGTTAGAGCGTCTGCTATAGAAATGCGAAGTAAGGAGTTGATCCTTCCGTCGCGGGTTCAAATCCCACCGTGGGACGTGGATACAGGTCTTTCGGATGAGACCGTATAAACCGAGGTCCCGTGTCGCAGTAGGTGCTGACACGGAAAGGATCCCTCCCTGCTCGATAACCCTGAGTGCCGAGTGTAGGACAAAATTTGCAGCTCTCCACCGGCAAGTGGTGGCGTCTCCATATGAGTGAAAAAATTCTCGAGAGGGACGTTAAACAATATGCAATCAATCATTTTTTTTTTTTGCAACGTATGTGTGTAAAAAACATATTGTGATAGTTTCTTGGGACACGAGTACATCAGGGTACGTGAAGATGTGAATAGAAAAAACACTTTTTACTATATTTAAGAGGAAAATTATTATAGTCGGTATGAATATTTTTTTTTTACCAAAATTTCTTTGGATTACAGAAAAGCCAGCTGCAGTTCATCACGGATGCTAAGATGTTCTGTTTTTAAAGCAGATAGTTTATAGTATGGGCATCATACTTCTCACTGTTCTGTGGTTTTCTCTTTGCATTGCATTATGGGAAGTAGTGATTAAGCTGCCACCGTAAGATATAGTCCTAGTCATTCAGGGGTCATTTTGTTGGAGCTGATAGATCGTTTTTGGTTAAAACACCCATTTAATAGCAATTTAATAATCATATAAAAGTTATACCTCGCACTAGATTGTAAATAAAATGCTAGCGTAATGAGAGGAAACGACACTTTTGTGAAATCGATGATGGATTGACTGAGGCCCCAGAAAGCCAAAAGTAACACGCAAAACTGCCATCAAAACAGTCAAAGATAAAACAATTTGATAAAGATAATTACACATTTCTGAAGATGATGTCTTCTGATTTTATCGTGTATCAAATAGATGTCGCGCATTCAGATGCGATTTGCTGCTGAGGTGTGAAATTGTGATATCCATCACAACTAAGCATTGTTATGATGCACTTGATTAAATAACAATTAACACGTATACTACGTGGTACACTCAAATTCGCTTAACATTATTACTCTTCATACTAATAGTAACTGACATCAGACAAAGATTATAGGACAAATTAAACCCGAGATGAACTATCAGCGAGCGCTGTGGATATATATAAATTATATATTTCGTCAAATGGTCATTTTTGCCTAGAACCTTAACCTAGATCATGACTTGTAAACTTGGTAGGATAGGCCAGGCTTTATGTCTTTTCAAGTACACTTTGAAATTTTCCAGCACCAATAGGGTTGTAGTACAAAAAGACTTTTTTGTTATTTGGTTAAGTCACGTTTCACATATTTTGTTGTTGTGGTTGAGTACACTTTGTTGTGGTTCAATACCTTTGTTGTGGTGATTGAGTTCACTTTGTTGTTGTGACTGAGTATTCTTTTTATTGCACTTGAGTACACTTTATTGTTATGGTTGAGTACACTTAGTTGTTATGGTTGAGTACACTTTGTTGTTATGGTTGAGTACACTTTGTTGTTATGGTTGAGTACACTTTGTTATGGCTGAGAACATTTTGTTGTTGTGGTTGAGTACACTTTGTTGTTATGGTTGAGTACATTTTGTTGTTGTGCTTGATTTCCCTATTTTGTTGTTGTGGTAGTTGGGTGTACTCTGCTGTTGAGTTAGCTTTTGTTGTTTTTGTTTAAATTTTGTTGTTGTGGTTTAATACATTTTATTGTGGTGGTGGTCTTGTACACTTCGGTGTGGTGGTTGAGCACAGTTTGTTGCAGTGGTTGCTCTGTTGCTTCGATTTATTGCACTTTTTAGTTGTTCTTGGGTGGTGGATTCAGCATTTAATGTGATTTCCCTTTGTTGATTGCAGTTTTTAGTTGGTGGTGGTTGAGAACACTTTGCTGTGGTGGTTTGAGAATACTCTGTTCTTGTGATGGAGTACACTTTTTGTGGTTTCTTTCTAGCGTCACTTACTCCCACTGCACAACATTACAACAAGCACTCACATGGTGCAGTACTGAGTGTATTCTTATGAGTACAACACTAAAAAGCTGTCACCAAATGCAATCAAAGAAACCTTCGAAGCATAATAAATTATTACAATTGATATCACTTCTTCAAAATACTTCAAAGAAATTGAGTCCTGCATAGGTATCTCGAGTCAATTTACTGAATGAACTTTAATTAAAATGTCATCAATAATGCTTAATGAAAGATAAAACAATTGGAATGTTCGTGGGCTTAAAAGTTTTCCAATCTGAAATAGTTTCTCATTCTGAAAAATGGTTCTGACATTTCGAGTGATACGGTAGCTAGCAATTAGTTCGTTGATGGTAATAGGGTAACGCATTACATCGAATAAAATATGATTATCATAAACCTTTCAAATTTTCTATCATACTGATTCTATTTTGCGATTTTAATTTTCCTTTTTTGCCTTTACGTCTAAATAGGAAGCCTTCAAAATGTGCGAAGAATGTCTGAGACGAGGAATAGAGAGCTCGCAACTAAAAGACGTAAACTGATACAGGGACAAGCATGCGAGTTATAATCAATCGGTCGAGTCGGTAACAATGTTCGGCGTATTTCTTTGTTGCAAGAGCCATCAGACTTTTTGCTGATATAAAAACTTAATGTAATATTCTGCCAGATGTAATTAAGCTGAAACAGTCTTCCGTCTAACCAATTCTAGGTACCGCATAAAAGTCCAATTGGAATGATGAAATGCGAGTTGATGATGAAAAAATGGAGTATGATAAATTTATTTTAAATTTTCGTGATTTTATCTTTACTCCATTCACATTTTTTTCAATTCGACTTTGTATATTCATTACAATTGTGTTTTTTTTTTCTTTGTTTTTTGTTTTAAAGATTAAAATCCCATTGAATTGTTTGAAATATATTCTAGTGAGGAACATAACGTTACAAAGTGATATGTACATCCAAGAAGGATTGTCGTTTTATCAAAGGCATTGAATTAATTATAATTTAGGAATAATACTCTTAATTAAGACCTAAATATGAGCGATGAAGATATTGAATATAATCAAACGAATGCTAACATTGTATTTAACAAGGACACCTTGAAAGACTATTTTCTCCCGTTACAAAGAAAAATTTCCTTCATTTTTAATTTCAATTTATAAAATCCACAGTGTGTATTTTCGTGAACACTATATAACACTTATGCAAACTGTCCCTGATATATTAACTTTTAAATACGCAAGGTTCTCAATTGCCTCTATAGATAAAGCTTCTTCTAAATAAACAATAGCAACAGTGACAAACAAGAGTACATCTCTCACTTGACCGTGGTGCATTGAAATATAGATTAAGGCTTAGTGTACCAAACTCCGACGTATTTTGTTCAAAAGAAGTAACCACTTATCTTAATCAGATAATAACCGTTTTTAGAGCTTTGCCCCGTTCTTGTCTTGGCACTTTATCTTTGCTTGCCTAAGGTGTGAACAAATTCGAGCTTCTGCCAACAAGCAATCGTATATCAGAAGGAAGAACTGAGTGCATCACGTTGTTTCAGTTTATCAAGTCCAGTCCAACAACTTATAAGTACATGTTGAAAAAAATAAATGTTTAAATAAAAAATACTTATCATTTGATCGATCAAGGTACCACGAAGGGTACTGATAGCAAAATTCTGCATTTCTATTAAAGAATTGTTAGCAAGCTTCTAGATGAAAATGTCCAAGCTGTAAGTATCGCATGGTCCAAGAGCACATGGAATGCGCCTTTTTTCTTCTCTTTTTTATACCCCCCGCTTGAAAAGTGGGAGGGTATACTGTAATCGGTACGTCTGTCCGTCCGTCTGTATGTTACGCTTTGGGGTACCCATCTCTTATCCGCAACTCCTCTTATACCACTGAGTGAAATTTAATGAAACTTTCACAGAATCTTTATTACATATTGCCATTGTGCATTTGTGCACCTCCTATTTTACTTTTTGATCCGACACATATTTTGGGTTTCTCGGCCACAGCAAAACATGGACTTTGCCATTATAACCATACGGGAGGCGGGGGGTATCATTTAGTGAGCTCTTTGCTCACAGTACCTCTAGTTTTAAATAGAAAGTAATGATTTCTTATGTTCTTAATCATTAGTGTCTGCTTGTCTGCTTTAGTTTTTAAATCATATTTATTAAAAAAAGAATTATTTCAAATGGAAAGATTTTTTCAAAAAATAGCAATTTAAATATTAAGATAAGTTTTATTTAAAAAAACAAAAAGTAAACACACCATCAATTACTGCAAAATGAGATACAAAAATCTAGTTTTCTGCAGAAAAGAGTAATTTTTTTAGTTTTTTTAAAGACTGCAATCCATTTTTATTAAGAAATTTAAGTTACTATCAAAAGTTTCTTTAGTTTCGTTTTTAAGACTGCCATCTATTTAAATTAAGAAATTAAAGTTACTATCAAAAGTTTCAAATTTCCAAGAAAAAGTATCATGTTCTTTAAGTTTTACACCATCCGCAGAGACAAATACTTTGAAAAATGCGTTCGTTGACTAATGATAAAAAAAGAGAGAAATCATAAATTTTAAGTTTAAAAAGGTTAACTGATCGTATACATTTCCCTTGCGATGTTCAATCATTACGTAATAAAATTTGATCGTTAAAAAGACAATCCATTTGTAAATAGAATTGTGAGCGTGTTACCAACAAATTAAATCTCTCATAAGGCAAGCAATATGATAAAAATTCCAGTTCACAAAACATGTGACTGAAATTCTTTTACAGAGAAAAACGAATTAATAATTAAATCTTATTTAATATTTATTTTTAAAGAAAGGCTTGTGGCAAGTGTTCGTGAATTAAAAATAATAAAATTCATTTTTCAAAAGAAAGGCTTTGTCAAAAATTTTAACAAAAAAAAAATGTATTGTTTGCATTGAAAACAATTTAAAATGGCATTACTGGAAAGAATTAAATATTTCATTGTATTCTTAATATTTTGTCTATGATTTGTTTTGTTTTGTTTTCTTACCTCATCTTTGAAAAATTATTTCCCCAAAAACGATTTAATCCTGTAAATAAACAATCCTTTTTACACAAATAAATGCTTTCTTGGACAACATTACTTAATATGCATATCACTTTGATTGGTTCGTTGCACACTGACATCTATATCTGCGCTTAGGTGCTAACTGCAAATAACTATATAGCCAAAGAAAAACAACATGATAACTGGTGTAGAAAATTGGTTTTTGATGTTCGATGTCGTCAGAGAAGTTCTTCGTTTACCTTTTTGATTCTGCAAGATAAGAATCCTGCAAGAATATTATATCATCCATTGATTTTAACGTAAAATATGACGAAAACTAGAGAAGTTGTTATCATTTATTTCTTTGGGAAATTGCTGCATCGGATAAGAACTACATGGGTGAGAGATTTTGGATATTATTCATCACCAACGAGCATTTATTATGTGGATGCAATTTTGATAGTACACTCGGCATTTAAGTGTTGTTTTTTTTTTATCTTTTGGTCCAAAGAAAGGATTTTAATTGTTACAGAATCATCAAATTGACTAAAGGGCAACCTATTGCATGGAGTTTAGCATAAAACAACCTTAAAATGTGCTTGGCAACTATAAATAATTTCCCAGAAGAAAAACAAACAAACATTTTCGTATATCGCATGTTAAGTCCAAATGGAAAAAGATAAAAAGTATTAATTAGCAAGTCGTGGATCATATCCATTACTGGTAGTCAAAGGAAAACAAAAGGGAATTGGTTAAGTTGAACGCTTAATACTCTTGTCTGTGTTAGCACCCGAGAATATTTGACGCCTTTGAAGACAGATTTGGTCAAACATATAGACGATTATAATAAAGCCTGTTGCTTACGGGCAACATCGTTCAGAACACAGAAAACATTTTCAAATTAGTCTTCACTGCCGGTTTGAAAACTACTCGGGTGTTTGATCAAACAGAGGAGTTTTTATCAAGCATGCCTTTCTTTTATGGTAATATTATGAAAATGTATATCAAAACAATAATAATGCTTGACGTCATTGTATATAAACATTAAAACTGTCGTGTTAAATATTTGCAGATCAATATCTTCAAAGTGATGAATAAATGTAGAGTTCGCTTCCCTTTTGACCGTTTTATGTGGGGAAAAAACTCACGAATTAAACTTTTTTCTCCTAATAACCGTGATTTGCCAATGCACTGAACACATTTAGACATTTGGTTGTGCAGGTTTATCTTTTTCACAACCTTTTCCTCTATGAACATCCCACTGTGGGACGTGGAGACCGGTCTTTCGAAGGACCGTATAAACCGAGGTCCCGTGTCACGAGAAAGATCCCTCCCTGCTCGATAACCCTGAGTGCCGAGTGTAGGACAAAATTTGCAGCTCTCCACCGGCAAGTGGTGGCGTCTCCATATGAGTGAAAAAATTCTCGAAAAGGACGTTAAACAATATACAATCAATCAATCTTTGAACGTCTATTATGAACAAAATGAATTAACACAAGAAAAGTAAGCATATTTCATTGACTTTTGGTCAAAATTGTTGTGACTATACATTAGATCAGGCCCCATGTCAAATTGCACAGCACTAAAAAAGGAGAACAACTTTACAAAATGAGACATCTATCTAGCTCCCATTTAAATTAACTAAATCATGAATTTAATATTTACAAGCTACATTTGTCCTCTTTCTCGACTTTATACTGAGTGGTTGTAAAGATAATATGGCATAAAAATTCTACCGAGAGACGGGCTCTAGAGATCATTTAATATGGTTAAATTCAAAGGGAATACAAATTCTTCTATTTCAAGTTAATTTTACTTTTTTCCATAATCTGATAAGTATTGAATGTTAATGGACAAAGGACCAGTTTACAAGAAAAAGAATTCTTCTTGTTCTTGCTTTTTTGTTGTAAATTGGTTCTAGGATACTATTTTGAAAGGTTCTGGATTGATAAATATTATTTAGTCTTAACTGTCTTATAACAAGGGCTTTTCAAGCAACAGGATGGTAAAATTATTTATATACTTCCAGATAACTTTATAAAGCAAGCATTGGGAAGATTTTTTTTTTTTTTGCTTTTTGACAGATCTTGACTATACACATAAATTTCTTGAATACAGAAAGAGAACATTATTGTAGAGTTGTTTCCAATTTATTTAGGTGTAGAAAAGTGGATTATTATACATGGATTAATATCAAAATTTGATTTCTTATTCAATTTAAATCTGTAAGTCAAATCAATAAATTGATTTTAAACCAACTTTTAATGATCTTAACAGAAATCAACATTCAGAAAATGTTTTTTACAATGTTGTTTGTAAGAAAAAAAAGGACCGCATATTGTGTGGCTGTTTAATAAAAATATATTTTATAATAATGAACTTATTGAAAATATAAACCTGTATGTATATTTATATATTTTTTAAAACTGGAAATTAAAAACCAATAATATGTACCTTAATACCTTTTATTTGTAAAGGTTGTAATAAAAAAAAAACCGCTGTCCTCAGAAAATAGAACATTGTGAGTCTACATGGCTGCTTACTCTAAAGAGGAAACACAGGAGGATAAAATACAACCTAAATTTTTATGACTTATCAAATCGGCATTAAAGAGGGGAAATTGATTTTTATCGAACACAGTTACTGTTGTTACTGAAAAAATCAACCGGGGAAATAGTTTGCCATTCCTTAGATATCTGTAGGCAAAAAATCCCAATGTTATGATAAAAACTGTCTGGATACCAGAATGATTCAGCATCAAGTATACATGTTTGTATACCTAAAAAGAGTAATAAGGGATTTTAAAAGGCTTCTGATTATCACTGATTGATGTAATACCGGTAATTATATATGCAAAAAGGATATACAGAAGAAAAAATCATACAATCCGCCCCTCAGCAAGGAAAATAACTCTTAAAATTATATAAATTGTAATTAAAAAGGTCTAAAATGAAGCATGGAAATGATTTTTTTTTTTCAGGCAACAGTTTTAATTTTATGCATAATTATATAATATATAATTTACTTTGAAATTTTTAGATTTGACCTTGTTAAAAGTATCCTTTGCAGTCCTGAAAAGCACCAAAAATTACATATTTAGGAAATCATTTATTATCATCTAAATGTATTTATTATTTATAGTGATATCATATTCCCTGTTTCTCTTCTTATATATTTCTTATATAACAATTGAAGATCATATTAACAAACAGTACTAGTGTTCAATCTCAAGAACCTTCAAACAATGCAAACTTGTGAACAAGTAATACCGGTAAAACACGGACCTCTGGATCAGATGCCATGTAGAAGTAAACATTCTCTGTCGGCCGGTCACCGGTAAACGGAAAAGTTTTGGTCAGATTTAGTATAGAACAATGACCTAATCAGAAGAGACAAAAATACACATTCATATGTTGTATTTGCAGACAATATCATTATATCGACCATAGAGTTTTCTAAACGCTGACTTGAAAGAACCAAAATAGAACATAAGTACCTACGTCTTTCATCATATAAAACTTGCTGGCCAATTTTGACTTAGAAAATGCACATCCGTCCAAGGTATTATAAGATACACGTTAAATGCATGTATATTCAGCAACCTTAAATAAATAATTAAAATGTTTCCGCTGATTTTCTTATTTAAACAAAACGTTGTATGTAAAATTAATGAAACTATATTCTTAATTTCTTACCTAAATAAATAACCATTAATAAGTTTAAAAGTCCAAGTCAAATAAAGGAGAAATGTCAGGAAATGCGCTTTTCTCTTTCACTTAGCAAATTTAATTGAATTGCGCTTCAGCAATAAGTAAAATCCAGATCAAAAATTCCCTCATGACCCGGGCTACTTAAAGAGGTGACAAGATGGGCTTTTATTACAAGAAGAACAAAATTAACCGTAGTCAAAACACAATAACATTTCCCATTAATCAGATTAGAGGCTGCGCCATTCTATTACTTCTGTGGACATTAGGCCCTGTTGCAGCAACGTCTGAGACTCCGAATACAGTCTCGTGTTATTGACAAAGGACTGTGATTAATAAAATGCTTATATTTATTCCAAATAAGACGAATTGATGATCGAAACGTGATTAAAGACACTGGAAAATAAAATTAGCAATTTTCATGTTAAAATTGCTTAGAGGAAAAAAATCCTACTTATACCCAGCTAAAGAACTAGGTTTTTCTAAAGGAACAAAAGTACTAATATTCACGCTGAATCATTTTATGCAAAGTTCCCATCCTTTAAACATGTAAAAGTTCATCGGTTTCTGTGTAGAAAGGAATATGATTTCATTTACCGGATGTTATATTTAATATAAAGGCTATAAAAACCATGCTAACGAGTACAAGACACAACCAGAAGAACAACCGGAAGTGCATAGGATGTTACTAACTAACGGATGGGTAAAGTCCGTTTTCTTTCACGGTTCGTCCCTCATAAATCTATATGTTTAAAGGACGTACGGGTCCGTATCAGCTAATCAATGACTTGGGGTGAGCATGAATTAAAATGCATTCACCATCTTATACCTGGAGGAAATATTGATTTCTTAAAACCATGTTCTGCATGTCTGATGACTTGTAAAATGAAATACAAAATATGCTAATGATGTCTCCTCATGTTCAGGACTTATCAACCAAGTATTTAATGAAAGAAAATCAAATGCTTTTTATGCCAGTGCCGTTTTAAAGAAAGGTACCTAAATGATACATCTTTTTTGCATCGCCATTCAATTGAGTTCTGAACATTCTTGCATAAATAGTGCTAGGAATTGATTTAATGTTCTAGATGACTTATACACGGAATTTGTCCAAAAATGCCTGTAAAAGTCTCTTTGCCTTCAATTCAAATAAAAACTGATGGCGTGATGTCCCCTTGCTTGTAAGACAAATAAAACAGCAGCTGCTGTAAATGCGTCTGTAAACGCGTAAAGGTAATAACCAGAATCAGTAGAAATGTATGTTGTTCAGAAACAAAGAGCCAAAGTATTACGGTAACATAATGGTATGAACATCAGAACATCTAAAACAGGACCAGTTGGCTTACATACAAGAAAAACGATGGAATATTTTCCTCAGAACAGAAACTGCAAATATAAATACATTTAGATTTAATTCCAGGAACATAATGACAATCGAACGAAAATACCACCGAATACTACTCCTACAAATATACCAGTTTATATGTAATAAACAAGCCACGATTTGGCAGCCACCTAGAAATATGATTAGGAACGTAATCAGTTCGTAATAATTTGGTCGAGATGTGGAGGAATCAAATTCGCCTAACAAAAGGCAGGAGAGATCAGTTCATAAGGAAAGCAGAAAGTCGCTTCTTTTACTCATTATTCTGGATTTTTACGTAGTAATATTGCTTCCAACAGTTTTAACAGAAACTTCAGATGCTCATCGATATAGGATTAACCCAAACAACATACTAGAATATACATGTATAAACTAAAAAGAGGAGCAATGGTTGCTTTATTATAAGATTAAATGATTTGAAGACAAAACTCTTTAAGCAATACGTCTTCAACCTCTAACCCAAACACAGTTTGAGACGTTGGATTTCACTGAAGAATAAAAATAAGCATAACCAATCGTATCAATTTTAACATATCCGATTAAGTATCAACAAGTATATTCAGGTTACTGTATCCTTCTAAAATATAAATTTCAGCCAGTAAGTGCTAGGAATCTTACAATCCTGCAATGACCCATGCCTCATTTTACTTATGCATGATACCATTTCTACACTCCTGAAAGTGTGATATTCTTATGTATTCGTCGATGCAATTTGTTCGTCTTTTTTGTTCAAGAAAAAGTAGTAAACGTACAATTTATCTGCAATAATCCCTAATTGTCGCAACTCAGTAAAATGGGTCAAACCACTAAATTCAATATTAAGACTCACTTTTTAATTGTAGACCTTTGATTATTACTTCAAAGACCATTATGTTTTGATTTTATTTCAGCCCCCATAACTTCTATCTTATTTAAGTTCATTTTCAGTCGGTTACGAAGGACCTCTTGCTACTTTCATGGAGATCTAAGGAAATCTAAAGAACATCAATATGAATTTTTCACTCCTTATTAGAGAGATTACGGAAACATCGGTTTTGAATTCAACCGATGACAAGATGTTGCTAAGCAACAGATAGTTTGCTAATTAAAGACACACATCACCTAAAAGATTCTTTTTTTCACCACTGTCACAAATTGAACATTAAAGGGCTTTACGAGAATAAAATATGCCGATAAGCACATCGCTGAATGGAATACCTTTGGAAGCGATCGGACTATGGTTCAATCAAAAACATAGCCAAAGGCATTCTACTCCATGACCTGGATACGGATGGGCTTGCACCCACCATTATGCAATCAAAAGGTACATATAATGTGCCTTGTTCTACGTCTTCCTTAGCCACGTATAATAAATTAACAGAGGTTATCAAATAAATGACAATAATAAGCGGAAAATGTGGTTTTTCTATTGCATATTTGTAAAATATCTATGCTTTACGGCCCCATCAGCTATTCAACGATGGACTAATAGCAGAAAATACAGATCTCAAAACAAACTACTAACGACGAGAAGAGCACAATGATAACATGCATCATTCTATTCGTAAATGATATTTTATAATAGCCATTTATTTTATGAATAAGAAGAGTCCTGAATATTTATTTTCAGGAATTTTCAGGAATCGTTCTTTGATACTTTTCCACCAGCATCAGAACCACTAGTAACTGAACAGATAAAGGACTGTTCTATCAGTAATCTGACGATAGGCTACTAATGCTAGAGGTTTAGAGAAAGGCCGTGTGATTCTAAGCTACGTGATAGGACATTTAATATTTCTTTAAGACGATAGACTTATAATACGACAAATCTCTTTCTTGTGTTTTTTGAATAAAGCCCTTGCAGTATTCTGAAAAGATGACGATCAAAAATACAGAAAAATTGTACCAGGTCTTGTCGAGGTACCAAAAATATATTGTTCATAATTAAGGAAGGCTAATCCATTACCAAAACTTTATATAAAAAAAAAAGATTTTAATATGTACAATAAAAACTAAGAGGGAGACCAAAAACCACATGGCGCAAGACATCCGAGGGTGAACTGAGAGACCTTCACCTGACTTGGGGAGAGGCAGAGACCATGGCTAAGAAGAGGGATAAATGAAGTCTTAATTTGACCTTATGCTCCACTGAGAACGAAGAAGATATGTAGGTAGGTAGGGTTGTACAATGAAAGAGGGGAAGATAAGATACAGTGATCGATTTCAGAAAAATCTACAAACAGTACAAAACCGAGAAGATGGTATATAAAACACTGACCCTGTAAATTCCACAGGTGTTATCAGGGGGGTTTAAAATCAATATTTTTCGGTAAATAAACGCTACACTTTTCCAACTAGTTACCGGTCTTTTACAAATTTTCAATCTCAAGATGTAAATGATTTCATGACAATTTACATCATATATACATTTGAAACATACTTGGTAAATAGTTATAGCATTATTGATAAAAGTTCACATCTAAAGGAAATTATAATAACCATTAGTCGGAGTGACGAAGCAAATTTGCATAATATCATACAATAACATGACAAAGTATCTTAACAGAGAAGCTGATGTTAGCTTTGTGGTCTCAATCGACCTATTTTTTGTTCAGGTAACAGATGTTTTCTCAGCTGTTGCAGAAAACACTAAACAGAAAACTTTATGTATGATTCTACATCAATATTCAATACACCATTTGCATATTTGTTTCTCTAGCGCTGCATGGCTACATTTCTCTCTCAATGTAATAACCATGTACATAAAACGTGTAAAATGTTTTTGTCTGGAAATAAAAGAAATTACCGGTAAACCTTTTTTCAAATTGTTTTTTTTTCAAGGAAATGCCGCTATTTTTTATATCTTAAAACTGGTTTACATAATATTCTTTCTCGAAAATGTTAGTACAGTGTACTAAAAGCAATGAGGGTCTAGAAACGGTTTTAGTCCTCATTCTCTGGCACAGAAACGGGGTATGCTGTATGGTTTAAATAACCTTCCTCTTCTATACCTCTGTGGTGCAGTGGTTAGAGCCTCTGCTCAAGAGTCGCGAAGTAAGGAGTTGATCCTTACGTCGTGGGTTCGAATCCACTGTAGGACGTGGAGACGGGTCCTTCGGATGAGACCGTATAAAACGACGACCCATGTCGCAGTAAGTACTGGCACGAAAAAAGATCCCTCACTGCTCAATGGCCTTGAATGCCGAGTAAAGGCCGAAATTTGTAGCTCTCCACTGGCAATTGGTGGCGTCTCCATATGGGTGAAAAGTTCTCGAGAGAGACGTTAAACAACATACAATCAATCAATCTATACTTCTAGTTGGTCATACTGATTCATTTTTTTAATGTACCCTGGAATTTCTCATGGCATTATTCGTGAGTAGGTTTGTCAATAGAATAGTCTCTTTATCTCTAATTATAAACTTTAGTTTTTCTGATAGAATACTTCTAAACAGCTGACCTTGGAGCACGAAAGAAATTTGTTTTCCTGTTACGTTTGCCTTTGGGATGCTTTCAACAGTGTACTGAATATTCCATATTTTAATTTTGTTTTTTAATATCTATACATTATAAGAAGGGCTTCTTAAGTATATATTTTGCAGAATTTTGAATTAATTTGGGTCATTGGGCATGATTTTGAAATAAAATGACCTTGTCCTCAAAATCGCCTAAAGCACTTTTTAAACAACCGAGACCGATGATATATCCAATCAAACAAAATAGGAAATGAAAGAAGCTAATCGATTATCTTTTCCCCCATAAAATTTCTAGGCAAAGAAGTGGTATCAATTTGGATTACATAATGTTATAACTTTCAAGAAGTCGTGTTAATCCACGGCAATTTTAAAACGATACACAAAAAATGAGATATCTAAAAATATTGATAAGACACATTATTGGAATAATCAGATTTAAAACCCATTTGCGCACTTTTGATAAACTTTAATCTTAGACAATTTTATGAACTTTAAATTACATCATCAATATGTTCTCAATCGACACAAATCTTGAACGCGTTAATAAAACTATGTCGATAAGTCCTTCCTTTCCGGAAGTACCACTCTAGGAATGGTAATTATCTATGATTGGAGTTTAATTTTTCTGTAATGACATTTAATGTGGAATTTATGCAAGAGGAAAGCATTTGTGACTACTTTGCATAGAAATGAGGGGAAGTAAATTAATTGCTTGCAGTCAGTATGCACACAAGAGACCGTCTCAACCAATACTTTGTTTGAAGCATCTATTATTCAAATTCTAGTGCTTGCAATTTCTCATAAATCATTTTTTTTTTCATTTATGCTTTTGATATTAAGTTCCCCCTGACTTGGATCTAGAAGTGAATGCTGACTCCCATTCAATCTCCTCATTAATTATGAACGAGTCAATTAAGAAATTGGCCTCATATTTGTAGACACTGGCCTATAAGGACAGGCAAGAAAATGGAGGGGCGCCATTAATAATGTATTTCTAGGTACTCTTGGATCCAAGATCCCTAAAAAAACTGTTACATCACAACACTTTTTCTGAGCAGAAAAGTTCAATGATTTTGTCGTGTTTGATCATCATCATCATAATGCCATCTTATCATAAGGTCACGTACTACACGTGTTTTTGCCGTTTTGTATAATTTTCTTTTATTTGAACTCAGCTTGTTCTTTAAGATATATTCTAAGTTCGACTCTTGTATCATATTTTGATTCCTTATAACCTTATCTCAAATATAGAACTAGCTATCCATTGTACTTCGAAAAATTAAGACGAGGCAGCGATGGGCCATATTTTGTTCTACCCTACAGTAAGACGGTTAATGTGAAACAAAGTAGAGACAACGAACAGTGACCAAACTAATAAAAAAAATCTATAAGCAATACACATCTGTGATGAGAGCATAAAAAACGGACCTCATGGTATTGCAAAGGTAAGATCAGGTGCCAAAAGGGATTAAGGATACCCTGTCCACTGAACATACAAGTCGTGAATCCTATGTAGTGCTCAGTATAGTAAACAAAAACCAATGTGTAACAAATAGTACGAAAAGCGTCAACCAAAATGCAATCCATTGTTTTATAAATATTTTCTATATATCAAGGTCATTTTAACGACCATAGAATCTACGAAATGCTTACTTGTTAGTATCCCAGTAACGACAATTTCTTTGTCAGTTGCCTGCCTCGGTTAAGAAAAAATTAATCGTACTCAGAAAATGTCTCTTACATATCAAATGCGTAAGGAGGTGTAAACACTAGCATGTGATAGTGGAGTATAGTCAGTAAAATACCAAAATATGAGACAGGGGTGCAGGCCCTGTGGTGTCTATCAATTCGAGTTAACTGGGGATATCGGGAAAATTATTACTCGTATCTATTGTTAATTGCAAAAACATCGTTGATATATCTGAATGTCGAGTTGAAAGTTAAAACAGGTGTTCTTTTCTTCTCATGTAAAGGTTCATATGAAAGTTTTTTTTTAAATGAATTCTGCTTCATATGCATATATAACATGTCGGCTAACAAAGGGGCACAATTAGTGTACATCGCAATTTCAACACAGTTTATTGAAAAAGCTGGCTGCTCTCCAGAGACTACAAAATTGCTGACAATGAGGAACACCAGCATATTTAATATTAACTTTAGAGAGATTTTCTACAAAGTTATTTTATGAAAATTTCGATTTCCATTTTTATTGAAGAAGCGTTCGTCTAGGCTATCAAATAGCATGACTTTTAATTTTTCATGAAGAAATGGAATAATTGTATAAAGTAAGAAAAGTTGTATGGTTTGATGTGAATGAATTTTAGGGGGAAATATTGATTTTAATTTTTTTTAAAAAGTTTTTTGTATTTCTTTTCACAATCCACATTTGATTTACACCACTTCTTAAATATGTCGAAGCACAGTACGTCTGGGGTTTCAATAAGGCAGCAAACAAACCAAAGATTCATGATAAACAAAACGCCCGACATGCATCACTTTATATACCAGTTTTTATATTAACATCAGTTTTATTGATGAGCACTGCCTTTCGATGTCATCAAATAGCGTGCATCTCATGCAATACAAAACCCCTCGGGACTATACGTATACCATTCTGTTGCAGGAGTAGCATGCTCTAATTTATGTGCGGATAATTCCAAAATATCGATACTTTTAATTATCTGATGAGAAGAGGTGACATATCAAGTAAACCTGAGTCCTGGCTTTCTTGATAAGATAAAAATAGCTAATCGTATTTTGTACAAAGATTCTACCGTTTCGTGTATCACGCATCTTGTCAAATTTTTCGTTGCGAGTTTGGATAGAACATTTGAATAATGATATGATATTAATTATAACTTATTTATTATATTCCTCGTTGCGAGAGTTTAAAATTTAATGATTTATGACCTTTTCTTGCCAAAACTGTTTAGATGTTTATATGTCAAAAATTATAATTAGTTTTTATTCAAAGTACACACGTGTCAGTTCAAAATGACGGAACGGTACTATTAGCTACTTCTACGTAGTACAGATAATTATATTAATTAAAGTCATGAAATATAGGGGCTAGGCTTGGTCTTTATTTAGCTTTGATGAATAATTCTATGTTATTACTCAGTATACAAGAGAACTGGTTTGATATATATTTTTGAAATACGCTTATTTTTTTCAGCAAACGAAAACAAAATTTCTACACTTTTAATTAGATTTCAAATGTGCTGGTTGTTTTACATAACATATTACATTTTATTTTATTTAAATATAAAAGTTCTCAATTTTGAGTTTCTTTCACTAGTTCTTAATGTTTTCAGACCATAGGTACACTTTTAAACAGTTATTAGGTTCATATTTCACAGAGCAACAATTTCGAGCCTTTGACTAAAAGGTAGGAGTCTGATCTACTTTGACTAAATTTAGTTTCATTTACTTTACTAATAAAAATAGTGCTGGGGCTATCCTATTTCACTAGTATACATGTATCCTTTGTAATAGGACCCTATTGGGTACCAACAATTTCGACCTTTTTTCTTTCTTAACCTCGCCGTAATTTAAAAAAAAAACAACTTTAACTTGGGCTATAACTCTTGAACGGATGGTGCTATGGCTTTCATATTTCTTGTGACAATACCTTCCCTTTAGTATTAACATTTTTGACCATAACCTTGGTGCTTGACTTGCTCTTATGACACTTGATCTTTGGCCGTAACTTTTGAACGGTTGGTGCTAAGGCTTGCATTTTTCAAATTTGAATTTCTTCTAAGAAAACCTTTCTCTGGGTTTCAGTATTTTTGATCTCCTGGATTTTGACTTGCATTTGAGACACTTAAACCCTCACTATGAACTGCCATACGGGGTACCCGTGTTAGGGATTTTTTTTATTTTTTACTTTTATATTACTTTTAAAAGTTGACATAAGTTTGGGTTGTTGATCTGTTTCATTTTCAGCAACGGATACCTGTTATTCTTAACTAGGAAATAGATTCGAAGACAGTGAGCACTGACGAACAGAAATCACTATACTGGTAAATTTTGGTCTAAATACATGTACCTTGTTAAGAATGCTTAATAGCAAAGTGTTAATTACATCGTAAATTAGTTTTTATGCAGGAAGAGTGGTTTGTCCTTTAATGATAAATTCAACAAGAATTCAACTGCATCAGCAATGCTAGTCCCATACCAGGAAGTTTAATCCGGCCCCATTAAAGATTGAAAATACAATAATTCTGTCAAACATCATTGAAGCAGGGACAAAATTGAAAACTCGATCTATTTTCTTTTCACCAAGGTAAACTCTCGCAGAAAAAAAATCAGCTCAATATCTGTAAGCATTTAAAAAATATGAAAACCTAAAAAAAAATTAAAAGGCTGCAATGCCTGTAAAAATCGATGAAGTGGAAAGAAATGGTAACTCGTTAAGATATACACTCTCATACCAAAACTCAGCTCAATATCTGATAGACACTGACCTTGAAATTTGACTTTTATTTTAAAAGGTTTAACATTATAGAGCATGGCCAATTTCCATACTATTGGAGTACTCTAAAGGGATTTTCTTAAGTAATGGGGCTTTTGAAAAATTCTTTGATCTTGACTTTTGAATGGTTGGTGCCAGGGTTTTCATATTTCGAAGACAGAACCTTTTACTTGGATACCAACATTTTCTTACTGTTGACCATGGCCTTGGGATTTACTTGCATTTGAGAAACTTAAACCTTCGCCATGACCTGCCATACGAGGTCATAAAATATCAGTGTTTCACAAACATTCTTTTTTCGAAGTGTCTTGAAAAACAATGACATTAAAAAAATTAAATGTCTAGAGATTCCTTTGAATATTTAAGATGTAAGATCGAAATCTGATTAAATTTTAATCGACTAGACACTGTAATTGATTTTTTGATATACATGTTTCAATGAAATCAATAAAGATACCTCTGAGGTAGTTTGGGGTCTCTGTATTGTGAAGAATTATGTAAGAAAAAAATCAGGGGTCGTACATTAAAAAGTTGATAAAAAAAAACTTTGATAAAATCGAAGAAGAAAACAATGAACAAGAGCATTAATTACATATACTCGTTAAAATAAATAAGGCAGAACTGAAAGACTCTTAAGTGTTGCATGTACCAATTAATAAATCATTTATACAAGTCTGCATGCTTCAAATGTTAACAATCTAACTTAATATACTACTGAAAAGCCACCATTTCTATTTTCTATAGATTTGAATAGAGGCGTTCTCACTCGCCCATAAGCCTTAAGAAGGTTGTTATGCCGTTAATGCATGTACATACTATTCATCTGATATGATGCTGCAAGCCTTTGAGTTGCATTTGGGATTTATTCTATTGTGCATGTAGCTTGGTGTGGTACCAGAATGTTTGTTTTTAAATATGAAACACAACACCAGCATTTAAACAGCTGATAATAGAGTAAAGGTGATATAAGATATCGGATTAAAAAAAAATCTTTTCAAAAGATTTTTTTTTGGGGAAAAAGAAGAATCTTTATTTTGCTAGATGTTGCCACTATATGGCTTTAGGAAGCAATATATAAGCTTTTTTATGGATTGTCATTCAATAATTACGTCTGATGACTTTTCTTTGCTTGTCAGTAAACCTTTGCTTGGTAGTGCTCACCTAAACTGAAAATATTTAGTTATGCACCTCAAACTGAAATTACTTTCTACGGGCAAGCACTACAAATAAAAAGAGGAATAAGCCCACGGCCCTCTTGAGAGAAAGCTTAAAATTAATGCAGATTGCCAAAAGTTTCAATAGAACGTTAGTCTTCATGAATAATTTGATTTCTTACAATCTTAGACTAAAATTCTGAATTTGAATTAAGAATTTTTAAAAAGTGAACCGTCTTTATGTCATAGTGACGTCTGCCTTTACTCAGTGTAATAAATGTATCTCCTGTTATGACACTGTTTTACTGTACCATCTACCTTCAATGTACTGTGATGTCTACCTTATTGTTCTGTAATGTTTACCTTTATTGTACTGCAATTCTGTATTTCACTGTTAATCTGTAAACTCTACTTTCAAGGTACTAAAATTTATACATTTACTGCAATATCTATCTTCATTGTACTTTGACACATTGTAATTTAATGTCTCTCTTTTATTTCACTAAAATACTGTTAATGTCCAGCATGTCCACCTGTTTTGTACTGAAATACTGTAATGCCCAGTACCTTTATGACACATATTCCAATATATACCTTCATTGTACAGTAATACATGTATGTACCTTCATTACATTTATATTGAATACTTTTATGTCTACCTTAATTGTACTGTTATGTCTACATTTATATGTACCGTCTAGACTTTAATATTTGTCACACAGGTAAAATGAATTTTTCGCCATCTTCCAAGTATATTTCTCTGCATTTATGTTGTAAAATCATATCGATTATCTATATAATTACCTGTTTCATCCTGGCTATCGGGAGAAGTGTCTTCCATTTCGTTCACATATGATCCATACATTGCACACAAAATTCCCAACAAAAAATTAAGTTTTTGAAAAATATTTCACCCCTTTGCCTTCAGAATCAACCACAACCCCTCTGAATATTAATCGTAATTTGTTTTCTTTTCTCCATTCTCAAAGACTTAAACTTTTGGAAATCATGGCTTGGAGCATGGTCGTTGTCTCCAAAGCTTTCGCATTCGATCATTAATTTTCACGTCCTTTTCGTATGGAATAAAAAACATAGTAGATAAACTTCACGTTTCTGCATCAGTCACACATATTGGGGATTAGGCTGTCGATAGCGAACCTTGACAATCGACTTACTTGTTAATACACAGCGAAACGAGATACACTCCAAACTAGCTGCTAGTAGATATAAATGAAATATTGAATTTACACTTAATACGACGACAGTTTGCAGTGTACCATACAGCTTTCAAAAAAACCTATTTGGATTAATTACAAAGAATCACGGCAAATTTAGATGGCTTTTGTCTAACCCCTGAGCTCAGGTCGAGTTTACGTATCAATTTGATGCAATGTGTCTCATCCTATAATAAATAATTTATCACCAAATTTTAACCACAAAATTTTTCCTATTGAATCAAAGCGGTTTTTGGTGGAAAGAGTACCAGTTACTTACAAATACATACAAGCGTAAAATACAAAACGTGTGCAATTTCTCCTTATCTTATGACCTTCTTCATAAATTATTTAAGCTGATTCAATCAGGATCGAAATACTCGTAAAGTGTCGAGTAAAACAAAAAAATAATGAGTTTTGTGATAGAATTATGATTTTTATCCGATGATAATTCTTGTCATAAGCTAAATGAATCATTTGTTAAAAGAAAATTGATCTAGCCTTATAATATTTCTTGCAAGTGAGAATTAGGCATTGAAGTGTAATACATTTAACACTTTATCTGTTGTGGAGTACATGTCTGATTGGAAAGATGAGTGTATCTTTCTCCCTTACTTCGCTATACATTATTCCTTGTTTCTTTTCAATCCCCCCTCATTTCTCTCGTTTTTCTGTACTTTGTTTCCATCTCCAAAAATTTTAACACTTTGTGCACCTTCATGAAAAGAAGAATATATCCTGGGTTTTTGGAGGTCGGGGTGCCGTGGGGTTAAGTATTGTTCGAGCATTATAGCTTAACTTACAGCTTAAACTTCCATGTACAGTATGGTGCTTCTATGCTTTGTCCTCAAGTTTGATACACAATACTGTGCTCAAATATGTTCCTCTGAACCTTGCATTTGACCCTGTCATTGGTTGACATTCCACTAGAAATGGTACAGTTTCATCTACTCTGACTAATTAAAGGCACTTTAGTCTCTGCTTTGTTGTGGAGATATTTTCCCCCCAAAACCCAGCTATCTCCAGCAATACTCGCTCATATTGAAGCCATGAGTTCTGTTAACGATTTTGTTGATAGATTCAAATACATTCATTGAAGTGAATGGTATTTCATTTGTTGTACCAATGCAACACTTTAATTGTAAAACCTCAAAGCGATTCTTATTCTATATCATTTTTTTGTTTTGTCCACAGACACTAATTCTTGTGTCTTTTTTCCAATAATTTTTCTGAGAATGATGAAAAAATCGGAAATAAAGTACTAGTGTGATAATCACTCATCATTTTCATTAAAGAAAGACACTGAGATGGATACACTGTATTTTTTGATAATGGATTTGACCTTTGACATGAACAAGAACCAACTGAATCGGCCCTACAGTACTGTAAAAAATTCTATTAGTTGACATTTCTCTTATCGAAATTCTATATCAAAGCCCATTGATGTCCATATCATTACATAATGTTAGTGTAAAAAAAATATTAAATATTATTTGATATTTACACACATATATATACTTTCAATTTGACTATTTTTTAATATAACACTATTTAAAGCAACGCACATCTATCTCTGTGTAAACTCACATTTCTCATTTCTTCGACTTCATTTCTCAGTGACGTCAGAAAGAGTCGACACGAATTAAATAGATCGAACTTGAGCTGTTTGCTTTTAATAATTTAACATTTATTGTATTAAAATTATAATACGGCAAGCATATATTATAAATAAATAACAATTTTAATTATAAGAAATGAGGTATCAATTTTTGAGTTTGGGCTTGTACGTAATCAAATTTACCATTAAATCCTTCGGGCTTTTTGGAACTGCATCACGTGACCAACCCGTTTTTATATCTCGATAAATGTTTCAAAAATGATATCTATTTCTTTAATGAATTTCATAAATATTTAGATGTTTGTTTTTAAGTAAATGCAGATTTTTAAAAAATCATTTATCATTTTGAGATATATTTTGTTGTTTTAAATGTTTTTATTCGACTTTATCCGACAACAAACAATATATCTTTTTTTTTTTTACGAATTTTCGTTTAAAAAAAAAAAAAATTGAATTCGAGCAATCTCAAGTATAGTCTATCACCTGGATACGGGGTTTATATCTCAGTTGATTCAATACTCAGGAGCATGCTCTTCGTATTTAAAATTTCTAAAACGAGGTAAATTATTGAAAAACAAGTTGATGAAACCAAAATATCAGCAGACGCGTTTAAAGTCATCATTTGAGTTCTATGGTCGATAAAATGACCTTGTCAGCAAATACAATTTATCATTCAGTCAAGTGCTGACTGACGTTTTCATACTTATTGTTAGGCCATTATTTACACACTGCATTGACGACGGATTTTTCCGTTATTTCCCGATCATGACAATAAACACACGTTGGGTGTAACCGGTCGGCAATGTTCACTCCTCAATGGCACCTGATCCCACCTGTGATGTTTTGGGGGTCCTTGTTTGCTCTGGTCCTATTTTGTAATATTTTATTGGACTTTTAAGTTTGAATTCTGTTCGTTATCTCCATATATTTCATTTAATTATAATGTTATGTAAAACATCAGTTTTAAGAATTCTTTTACACCTTTTACTTTCTTTTAAACAACGGAACAGAATTGGTCTAACGCATGCGTATACAGGATAATTTTCTTTTTTAAAAGTTCGAAAGTATAACGTTAATCATTTGTTTTTCTTTTCACTTATAACACTTTCAGTTTTCTTTTTATCAATCACCTTTACATTTTTCTTTGTTTATCAAGGCGTCGTCGATGCGATATGAACTTCACAGGTTTGTGCGTCTTGACATTGTGAAGACGATTATGTGAATCCCAATTGAGTACATGTATAAATAACAACTTTTGACACGTTCCTTTCACGCCCTCAAAATATTGACGTTACTTCACGAAGAACAGCTGCTTCAACTAGGCATGCGTCATTCGGTGTTATATTTCTCACATTTAATGACATTCGATAGAAATACACAGGATCTCACGATTCTAGTTATAATTATGAATTGAATAATTAAAATAATATTCTTTTTCAATCCTGAACTATCGAACTTGGAATTATTTTTTCAGTGTTCGGTTTGCTTAACAAACGTTTCGCCAACTTGTTTTCTGTTTGGTCTCGCTATACGACCTACGCTTTTTGGTTCAAATTGTGACTATGATTGATTGATTGTATGTTGTTTAACGTCTTTCTCGAGAAATTTTCACTCAAATGGAGACGCCGCCACTCGCTGATGGGAAGCTGCAAATTTGGTCCTATACTCGGTACTTAGGGCCATTGACAATTGAGAGATCTATTTCGTGCTAGCACCTACTGCGACACGGGTCCTCGATTTATATGGACTCGTCCGAAGGACCGGTCTCCACGTCTCACAATGGGATTCGAACCCACGACGTAAGAATCCACATCTTACTTCGCGACTCTAGACCAGACGCTTTAACCACTTCGCCTCGCAGGCGACTGTGACTGCAATGACAAACATGTATATACAGTATGATTGATTAATTGTATATTGTTGTACATACTGTATTATCTGTACTTTTGACTATCCATTCTCTGATATATTTGCAAAAGGACCTACACTTTTGAAATCTAACTAATCTGACGTTTGTATGTTTACTTTTATCTATCCATTCTCTGATATATTTGCAAAAGGGCTTACACTTTTGAAATCTGACTATAATCTGACGTTTGTTTGTTGTTTACCGCCCTTCACGAGAATTTTTCACTCATATGGGCGGAGAGCTGCAAATTTTGTCCTATACTCGGCACTCACGGCCATTACGTGCCAACCTACTGCGATACGGGACCTCGGTTAATAGGGTCTCTTTCGAAGGACCGGTCTCCACGTCCCACAGTGGGATTCAGATCCGCGACGTAAGGATCGACTCTTTACTCCACGACTAGCAGCCGCTCTAACCACTGCACCACGCGGACTACATATTCTGACGTATCTCACGTATCTACAGTAAAACTCAAATTTACTGCTTTGACCTCTGTCACGGTGGCCTCTGGAATGTATCTACGGAGGCATGAAAACTCCCGAGAGTTCAGTCTCCGTGGTCCTTAAAATCGGATAGAACTACGCTCCAGTGTAATTCACGTTTAATTAGTTTAGGATAGCCTCGCTGATCATCCATCAACTCAATACTCTTCATAATTAATATAATCCTCGCCACAAACAAGATCGATATTGTCCACGCGGGCTTAAAAAGACATGGCGAAGAATCAAATCGGACTGTGTCGGTTCGTCAGTTCCCTACAGTATCTTCTAAACAGCGTCAGATTTTTCTTGTACTAATACAGGGACAATGCCCACACCAAGAAGTTCTAAGCAAGTTCAATGACACGTTTTCCCGCTTTTTATTTAGTACAGTTAGCAGATTCAATTTACTGATGGCCCAGAAAACTTGTTTCCGTGTCAGAAATCTGGCTTTATTTTCTGGGAACATTTGGTCTTGGTTCGCTACAAATTAAATAGCAACAGGTTTTGAGAGTTTCCTCCTTTTTTACAGTACTTTTCAAGGAATGAGTGATTTAAAAAATAAGAGACCAACGGGCCTTATAGGTCACCTGAGTAACATTAACAACATTCCAACAATTGAATCGATTCGCGTTTTAAATCAAAGGCCATGAAATTCAAAATTTTGAAAGAGGCACTATTGTTTACCGATCATAACTATACACTTAGCTTGATTACTTAAAACCCAGAGGTAGATCAGAGTAACAAAGAGAAAATGCATTTCCACTTTCTAAACAGTTGTGCAACCCCCCCCCCCTCCCCAGGAACCACTAACCCTGGGGGCACATATTTCAAAATTCTGGAAATTTTCATCATAAATTTTCTTTCATCATAAATAGTTTATTAATACCAAAAAAGCAGATTTCAAAGCATTAATTTGTTTTCAGACTATGTAACCCCCACCCCCATCTCAAGTACCCGACTCAGGGGCCCCGAAATTAACCATTTTGGAAGAGACACCTTTCATCATCATTAATATGTACTTAGAACATTGGCATAATACCCTGGAGCAAAGGAAAAGATTTTCAAAGAATTCATGCATTTTCACTTTACAATCATTAGAACCCCAGCCGCCCTAACACCAGAACCCCTGACCCTGGGTCCCTGAAATTCACAAATCTGGAAGAGGCATCCTTTCTCATCATAACTATGTACATGGTTTACTGTTTTAATACACAGGAGCAGAGAAGAAGATTTTTAAAGAATTAATGTATCTTAACTATGTAATCAATTGAGCCCCACCCTACACATGTAATACCAGAACCCCTGACCCTGGGGCCATGAAATTCACAATTTTGAAAGAGGCAGCCTTATTAAACAAAACTGTACTTGTTTAGTTTATTTAATGCCCAGGAGCAGAGACGAAGATTTTCAAAGAAACAATGCATTTTCACTATACATGTATAATCTATTTAGCCCCACTCTAGCACTAGAAACCCTGACCCCAGGGTCATGAATTTCACAATTTTGGTAGAGGACTCAATGCTGTTTACAATCATGCAAAAAGTTTGACTGCTTGATGTCCAGGAGTGAAGAAGATTTTTTAAAGATTGAATTAATATTAGTGGTTTTGGCCCCAGGGGGGGGGGGGGGGGGGGGGCAGCGACCATGAAATTCACAATTTCTGTTCCCCTTCACCCATAGATTGATTGATTGATTGTATATTGTTTAACGTCCCTCTCGAGAGTTTTTCACTCATATGGAGACGTCACCGTATGCTGGTGAAGGGCTTCAAATTTAGACCTATATTCGGCACTTAGGGCCATTAAGCAGTGAGGGTTCTTTATCGTGCCAGCGCCTACCGTGACACGGGACCTACGTTTTTAAGGTCATATCCGAAAGACCCGTGACTTTCACTTTTAGTGCCGAGCGCTTGGCGAAGGAACAGTCACTATTTTTGTTTACGTCTTAGGTATGACGCGGCGCCGCGAACGAGATTCGAACCCGGACCTCCCGATCACGAAGCGAACGCTCTATCACTAGGCTACCGTGACCGGTTTCACCCATAGATGCTTTATGCCAAATTTGGTTGAAATTGGCGAGTGGTTGCAGAGAAGAAGCTGAAAATATTCAATTGTTAACGCACAGCGCACGACGACGGACAAAAACGGAAAGCAATAGGTCACCTGAGTTTACTCATGTGACCTAAAAAATTAGAAACTTTCCCGTTCATAGACTTGAAGAAATTTGGTTTTAGACAAAGATGATGAATTGTGCCTTTGATTTGATCATTTCGGTCGACGCTATCTGGTACCGCCTGCAGGTCGGCGGTCAGGAGTTATTTGCCCCTATACCTACAGTTATTTGCCTCTGTAGAAATGTTGAAGAAATATTTAACAAACTTCTCATACTAGTATATTTTCTATTGAATTAGGACTTCAAAACATAAAAATACGATTGATTGATTGTGGGGTGTTTAACGTCCCATTTGAGAATTTTTCAATCGTATACGTAGAGACGTTACCATAACCGGTGAAGGGCCTTCACTCGGCACTCGTGGCCATAGCTGCAGAGCTGTAGCTCTCCGAAAAAATATTTTGACAGTCCGGAGAGCTACAGTGCCACCCATTTTAAAAAGTGTATATTTATTGCGCACAAAAAAAGTGCGCTGTTTATCAATTTATTTCTCAATGTTTTTAAAACTATCACCTCAAAATATTACTAACCGTGTGTTCCTATCATACTTTATCGCTGTTTCTACAAAAAACATTTCTTATAATTGTTGTTATTCCTTATAATTTAATAGCCCTCCAATGTACACAATGAGACAATATTTCCTCCGGAAAAAGGCTTCAATTTAAGCATTATTTTAAAAATAACGTCACGCGCAGTAATACGTTTTTGACGTAACTCATTGTGACGTGGCCATGAAATCGTAAAATTAAATTAGATCATCGAAAATTTCGTCTATTTATAATGCCATTTGGTTTGCAAGATAATTCGGCCCAATGCGCTTCGTGTAGATGTCAACTACGAAAGTGCTTGATAGAGTTTTACGGAATTTTTTAAAATCTAAATTTTTTTGCAATTGGGGTAAGAATTTGGAAGAATTAATCCATAACCATGCGCAACTTTTTGTGCGCTATAAATGTACAGTTTTTTTCAATGAGTGGCACTGTAGCTCTCCGGTCTGTCAAAATATTTTTTCGGAGAGCCACAGTTCTGCAGCTATGGTGGCCATTGAGCAGCGAGATATCTTTATCGTTCCAACGTCTGTCGTGACACGGGACCTCGGTTTTTAAGGTCCCATCCGAAGTACCTTATCAAGAACCGAAACCTACACTTGAAGATACGAAACCTTCACTGTAGCTAAAGATATTATAATTTAAAGTTTTTTATATCGGTTTTGGCCTAAAAAAAATACACCATATCAGTCCGCAAATCGAATGTGTTAATAAACAAGACACAATTAATTTGATGAAAACAAATTTAAAATGTATGACCTCTTTGAGAGTTTTATATAGAAAGTTGTATTGTATTAGCTCTACAGTCTGTTGAATCCGTCACATGCTCTTCAGCCGGTGAAGCGCTCTTGAGTATGAATATGAAAGTCGTTCATTGTTTAAGGAATATAATTTATTATCCCAAATTTTTAGCTACTTTCAATCAATCACCTGCAGAATGGAAGGAATAAAATTATTTTATTCTCTTTCTATCAAAGATTCCATTGACGTCAGTAGCTTCTACATTTGAAGTCAACATACATTATGCATGTTACCTAAATACTTTGAAATACACATGCACACAATGGAAGAAAATCAATTTTCGAGAAAGAATAGGTAATTCTAAATATAGAATACCCAGTACTCTATTCTTGTCATAATAATTATGTCAATTTTAAATTATAAAGTTAAAATTTTTGTTCGAAAATATTTTTGGAATAAAGTTATTTTATATTTTAAAAAGAGACACATAATCTAATGATACATGCACTTTAAAGCATAAGAATTATCGAGTAAAAAGAAAATATTTCCTGCAAGACATAGTGAGAATTCAATATCGATATTTATCAATAATTGTCTAGATATCCACTTTGAAGGGAGGAAACCTAAAAAATGTAAATGCACGTAAGTGTTATTTCATATGATGGAATCCTAATTGAACGATACTAAACCCTCCATAAATAGAACTAAAACAGTCATTCCTGGAGGATTGGAAATAAGACCAAGTAAGAATTATTGCTTATGCTATAAAGCTCAGGATGTAAACCCTTATTCAGGATACTAACAATCCAAATACGGAACCCTGCTCTCCAAATCCGTGCGAGGTTACCCATCCATCAAAGACGGCAATAAATCGAGATTATGACGTCGCTCTTGTATAGATTCGATATAAATAAGCATGGACATAGAATGAAGGCCTCGCTTTCGATGATTGAAGCTGTTAATATTTCATCGCGGAAACTTTTCGATATCGATTATGAGTGCAAAGGATGCGCTGATAGGCATCGATTTTCTATGGAATCCCGGCGCCATAAGTGGAAGTGAGAGGGAGAGTGGACGCACTTATTACCAATAATTGCTCCGAAGTTTGCCACTATGATGTTCCTTGCACACAAGGTCCGCAATCTACCATCATCTAACGTATCATTTTAAGCTGTTATATTGACAGGGACTAAACAAAAAGCCATTTCCATTATCAGTTAATTGTTTTTCATGTCATAGAGTGCATGCAAAGCTTATCTTTTTATCGTCATACCGGTAATTGTTTATATTTCTTCCGTATATAAAAAGGTGCTAAAATATATTTAGACTATAACACGTATGATCCTCCTTCTCACTAAAAGTAATAAAGCTATGCCGAAAAGTATATTGTAGCTTATCCTAAACCTTTGTTCCTTGACATTTCGAAAATCCTCTGAGATCCGATTCTGACATTCATCTAACACAGAAAAGAGGTTGCCAACACCATGTTTGAAGGTATATGAATTTCACAAAGCAAATTATATGGTAAACTTTTTGTTATACCTCTGAATTTCAAAAAAAGAGGTTATAATGAAAAAATCACCTCAAACTTGAACTTGTAGTTTGTTTGATTGATTTAGTGATTCATGTCCCTTTCGAGAATTTTTCTCTAATTTAGAGATGTCACCATATGCCAATGAAAGGCTCTCTAAACTCAAATCTTTACTCTGCACTTAGGGTCATTGAGCAGTGAGGGATCTTTATCGTTCCAAAGCCTTGCCGTGACACTGTGCCTCGGCTTTGAGGTCTCTTCCGAAGGATCTGCATGGCTTGGAGTTTGACTTAGTTACTAGAAAAAAAACTTTTAACCTTGGAGTTTGACTCACCTTTAAAAAACTTTAACCATGGCCATAACTTTTTGGACAATTGGATGGCTTTCATTTTATACAGTGAAACATATGGAGATAACAAACAGTATTCAAGATCAAAGTCCATTAAACAAAACATTATACGAGCAGAACAAAGTAAAATCGTTTGGAAACCAACCAATTCGACGTTGAGACCTTGACCTTGGAGTTTGTTCTACTTTTGAAAGAAAAACTTGTCAATAACTTTCAAAAGTTGGTGCTAGGACTTTTATATTTCAGAAGTGAATTTCTTCTGACAAGCCTCCCCCCCCCGGGTACCCTCGATTTTGACCCTTTAGCCTTGACACTGAGTTCGACCAATTAAAATGAAACTTTAACCTTGGCCATAGCTTTTGAATGGTTGGTGCTTGGGCTTTCATATTTCATAGGCTTACCCATTGAGACAAGTCCTTTTCGTTTGGTAACAAAATTTCTGATCTCTTGACTTTGACCTTGAAGTTTAACTTCCAATTTTGGAAACTTTTATCATCACCATAAGCTGTCATATCATTATCTCAAACAAACACGTTTTACATGTTATTCCAGATAAATCATGAGACGTCATACTCAGCTGGCTTCATAGAAATTAGCTAGATTAGACAATTGAATATATAACATTTTTGAAGAAGTTTTCCCATTATATCACTAATATAATATTTTTATCCATATGCCCTGAAAAACTGCTTAATCACGCCGGATATAGTTTAAGTTATATTGCACCGGAAAGAGTTATATTGCCCTCCCGAACACAGTTATGTTCCCTCGCGTGCAATCATTCTGCATATTAAATACGTCGGGTTCGAAATTCACAGATGCAGTTGCTAAGCAAAGGTAAACAGTTCCGCTAAAATTAAAAGTTCTGGACAACGTCTGCGATTTGTTTATTTGAATTCAGAGGAATTAGATAATTTGATTGAGGAGAAAAAATCCTTAAATACAACAAAGTTTATCAACACAAGTGTCAGTATACTGAAAACATTCTGCCATGAAACAGGACGGGATATTTCGGAATTATACTTAAACGTACATGTGTACATAGTGTTCAATAAATATGTTCGATGATCGATTAGGGTTCAATGTTTAAAAATGTTATATACCATATATTACATGGCTTAATTCTCGGGCAGCAATACCAGAATGTTTGCCTCTTGGTGACAGGAAAGCCCTGAAGTGTTATGTCGCCCTCTGCCTTCGGCATCGGGCAACATAACACTCCAGGGCTTTCCTGTCACCTTGGGGCAAATATTCTCGTATGCTGCCCTCGAAGCCATGTAATATATGTATAATTTCGGATAAGACAACATTTTAAACCAATGAATTTACTGAAAAGGACCTAAAGTTTACATCGAACAAGGCAAGATTTCGAATACAAAACAGTCGGATTAGAAAGGTTTCAGTTGCACTCGGGCGGAATTTGAAAGGAATTTCTTCTACATTGTATTGTTTATACCGGTATCTCCATCCTGAGTATCTTGAGCGGTATTTGAGACGATTAACCCCTGGAGGCGTGAGGCTTGAATGCTATTCAGTGAGATTCTCTATCTATGCAGTATTGTCATAATATTAGTCTTTGCCAACGTCATATCTGGAGAAAATGTTCACGACATCTTACTTATATTGATAATGCATGTCAACAATAGCAATTGGGAAGATTTTTTTTTTCATTATTAAGATTATTTTTGGACATGAGTTTGTCCTTAATCGTGGTTATAAAATCACCAATATTGCAAAGCATATTGCTGATGCGTCATTATATGGCAAATGTTATTTTCCACCACCATGTGCAGTTGTCATAGGCGCGCCTATGTATGGTTTATGAGGAAATTCCACAGCATGTCTCGGTAGAAAAATTACGATAATAAATAATGCAGTCGGATCTTTTCTAATTAGAACACTAAATTGCAGTCTTTTTCTATATGAAAAAGAACTCAATTTCATGCCTGGAGCATTATGGCAGCTTACTGAGTATTTTGTAAAGAGCATTCAGATGTGATCGTTTCTGCTTTATAAATGTTCTAAAGAATTCATATATTTTTCGAAGAAAAAAATATACATGAGGGTGGAAAGTACTAGTAATGTCCCTAGAGCTGGTGATAAAAGTATTCCAAACAATTTTTTTAATAGAATAAATAAATAGGATGTGTTTGTAAAACACTAATGCCTTCGTTTGGCACCTTACAGCAAAGGTAAAACAAAATTCTCAAATGCAAGTTAAGCTCATTAAATAAAAAATGCTGTTATAATTAAAGACTTGTCTCTTTTGAATATCTCTGTGATATTTGAAAGTCCAACTATAAATTGTACAAATGGTACAAGGTCAAGGTCAAAAGTTTAAAAATGTTGCCTACAGACAGGATTTGTCTCAATACATATATCTGCGGAATATGAAAGCTCTAGTTCTAAACGTTCAAAAATTATGGCCTAATTATGATTTTCATAAAAAGTAAGTCTGTGTATTGAGTAAAAAAAAATCGATACAATATTTTATGAAGCGATATCCGATACTAGTATATTAGATTTTTAACAAGTTTATAAAAAAGCTTTTTAATTCATTTATTTTATGAATTTTATAAAAAGTAATTGTTTTACAACCCATTTCGAAGTTCTTGTCTCACTGTCATAACAAAATTCACTTCAAATTCAATTTTCTAATGATTGTGAAAACAACGTTAAATAAAGATGTGTTTTATAATATTTATCTAAGATGTGCTATCTCCTTAATAATCATATCATTATTGATCAATTTTAATTCAAAACAATAAAAAATGTAACCTTTGCTGATTGAAATTCCCAACTTTTTCACGTAATTTTAAGAAAATCTGCCTGTCCAATGCGTATTGAAAGTTATGTTTTCGATACGATACATTCTTAAATATCGATACGTATCGAATATTCGATATATTGATAAAGCCCTAATAAAAAGTGGGCCAAACTCGGGAGTTCAAGGTCCAAGGGTCAAACTTAATGGTACCTACTGGAAAGTCTGTAAAAAATGTGCATGTGAAATAAAAAAGTAGGTAAAACTCCAAGGTCAAAGAGTCAAAGTTGTTTGTTTCTCATGAAAGATCTTTTTACAAGGATTGCATATATGAAGTAAGAAAGCCCTAGTTCTAACCGTTCAAAAGTTATGGCCAAAGTTAAAGTTTTTTAAAAAGAAGGCCAAACTCTAAGGCCAAGGGATCAACGTTGTTTGTATCCAATGAAAGGTCTTGGCGCAAGGATTAAATATTAGAAGTATGAAAGTCCTGGAATCGACCGTTCAAAGTTGTGGGAGAAGTAAAAGTTTGGCATTTATGTGTTAAAGTGTGTCAAACTCTAAGGATAAGGTCATAAGGTCAAATTTGGCGGTACCCAAAGAAAGGTCTTTTCACAAGGAATACATGTATGTGAGATATGAAAGCTATAGCCCCACCCAGTCAAAAGTTATGGGCAAGGTTAAAGTTTTTGCAGATAAACAGACAGACGGACGGACAGGGTAAAAACTATATACCCCCGAATCTTTGATAACGGGGGCATAAAATATGACTAAGAAAAGAACTCCGACGAAACAGACCAGAATTCTTAGTCCCTTAACCTTAGACAAGTACTCCTCCCAGTATATTACTTGTCAATCGGTGAGCGAACCTGCTTCTACACCATAAAAAAACTAGTGGACGGTATACGGCTGTTTGTTTAATATGGACTCTTTACATTATTCAAACACGGTCCATGTTCTGAGTCAAGAGCTAGACTTGTTCAATGATAGACAAAGACTTCTTACTTTGTTTTATTAGTCCCCCCCCCCCCCCCAGCGCAGTGGTTAGAGCGTCTGCTCTAGTGTCGTGAGGTAAGGCCTTGATCCTTACGTCCTGGGTGAGCCTGTAAAAACCAAGGCCCCGTGTCGCAGTAGGTGCTGGCACGAAAAAGAACCCTCACTGCTCAATGGCCCTAAGTGCCAAGCATCCTATAAGGACAGAATTTGCAGCTCTCCACCGGCAAGTGATGGCGTCTACGTATGAGTGAAACAACATATAAACAAACAAAACAAAATTTGTTTTACTAAGATCAGAGTCTAAAGATAAACTAGTTTATGGAAAGTCGAAGACTTCTAGGGTTATGTTTCCTGATTGGATATAATGTAATTAATGGATACTCATTACAATATAGTACCTTGTTCATACTAGGGTCATGTTTACGGTCATGTTCATTTGTAGTTCATGATTCTTTTAATTTAGTTCCAAAAAAATACATAAGATTAAGAGGTATATATATATTAGAAAGTTAAATAAATAGAACTTGTAAGATTTCCTTAATCACGGGAGTAGACTCAAGTGCACTGGACATCAAAACAAGAAATGAAACTCAGTCCTGAATAAAAAAAAATCTCTTTAAATGAAATTATATTCGTGAAACTTAAAAAAAACGTCCATTAGTATAAGAGAGATAATTCAACGTGACAACAAGTATTGTCTGTTGATCAATAGCTGAAGAAAGTTAATGAAAGGCAAGTAGAATTTTTAATGCTTAGTTATATCGCATTCGCATGAGTTACGAAAAGGACACTAGTTATAGCAGCGATTAGAAATTAAAAGCTACAACAAGGCCTCAGCATGATATAGACTAATTTCACTAAACCTTTCAGATGAGAAATAAGCGGCAAGAACAAGGCGCTAGCACTATTTAGGCCTAACTTTTCAGACGAGGAACCAACTGCTATAATAAGGTTCTAGCACTATAAGCTTAAGTTTTCAGATTAAAACGCAATGGATATAAAAGGCTAGAAGCACTATATAGGCTTAGCCTTTCGTGCAGATGAGAAATCAACGGTTAGAAACAGGCTCCAGCTTTGCTTTAACCTTTCAGATGAGAAATCGACTGCTTGGACTAGGCTTTACTTTTTAAGCATAATTTTCAGATTAGAAATCTAATCTAGAACAAGGCTCTGGTACTATTTAGGCAATACTCTTCAGATTAGAAATCAACAGCTAGAACCAGGCTCTGGTACTATTTAGGCAGAACTCTTCACATAAGAAATGTCGCGCGCATGGCGCAGTGGTTAGAGCGTCTAGAGTCGCAAAGTAAGGAGTTAATCCTTACGTCGCGGGTTCAAATCCCACTGTGGGACGTGGAGACCGGTCCTTCGGATGAGACCGTATTAACCGAGGTCCCGTTTCGTAATAGGTGTTGGCATGAAAAAGAGCCCTCCCTGCTCAATGGCCCTAAGTGCCGAGTATAGGACAAAATTTGCAGCACCCCACCGGCAAGTGATGGCGTCTCCATATGAGTGAGAAATTCTCGAGAGGGACGTTAAACATTCAATATATAACAACCAATCAGATCAGAAATCGACTGCTAGAACAAGGCTCTAGTACTATTTAGGCATTCTTCAGATTAGAAATAGAATACTAGAACAAGGCTCTGATATTATTTAGGTTTTACTTTACAAAGCTATAACCAATACCGAAGATATATTACACAGCAAATTATGAGACACTCACATTTGTATGATCATTATTAAACTTTAGCAAATAATGAATGGTTCCTTTGTTGAATTTGTAGAGTTTCTTTATCCTGCGATCCAACCCAAAGAGAGGACAAATGATATACAGTATGCTATAATAAAAATCGGTTACTAGTTGTAGTTTGTATAAGTTCGACTGCGATTGTTGCTAAACTGCAAAATTATAATGGTTTTATTTGAGGTGAACTCACTCTGAGGTATACCTCAGGAAAGAGCGTCTTCACCAATCAGAGAGCACCGAAATTTCTGAATCATTTCATAAAACTGTGTGTCGAACACCAACGACTGAAAATGAGATTCACCTGTCCCCGCCCATTGTGTGACGTAAGCGGTTCAACATCTCACTTCCGGTCCAGGTCAAACATCGATTTTGATATGAAAAAGTTCGGTGATTTTGATTAATTTAATATTCTCTTTCTTTAATTTTACCTGTATTATGAATCTCACACAGACTTACGGAGACCTTGAATGTTTATACTCTGATAATGATAAAACTTTCTGCAATTCATTAAAAAAATCTACTCTTAAATAATGATATTAGAGCACAAGAAGATTTTACGTTTCATTTTTTTTAAACGGGTCAACATTCATTATATGTAAGCCATCGGGGAATTTTAAGGCTTTAGTAATTCTATTTTCTTGATTGTAACCGATAAAATGACACAGTCCCCCAAATAGGCAAACCTACTTGCCCCGTGGGAATTGTAATATTCAATAAAACTTGCTAAATCCCGCCAAGTTTTATACGTAATGACTTTGCCGAGTTGTCAAAGCTGCGTATAATTTTTTTTATGCAGAAGCCATAATTGGGACAACTAGCTTGTGCACACCTTCTTAACCTGATTGTACTCACATTTACTTCTAATTAAGGAAACATGACAATGGTGCCGATTGTGGGTATATAAGAGTGTGATAAAAGAGAGGTTCTAATTCCGACAAAACGAAAATCAAATTGGGAAAGGCTTTCTGTGCCATCTTGCACTTTTGCATAAAACAAACTCACTAAAGTACTATAATTTTTGTTTCTTTAAAGTCCATTGACCCATTTATATTGTGTCTTCATTCAAATAGATGAGAGTTGAATTTCAAACTGGTATACAACAAGCATGCTTCTGCGTAAGTCATGTCATTTCATTTCCGGCATGCCAAAGGTCAAATCGAATGGGACCAATGACAACAATAAATCCTCTTTGTCTTCCTAGGAATTCAAACAAAGTTCGGATCAGAGAAATCTTTCTTTAATATTGATAAATGGTCGGATTTAGGAGTAAATGGTAGCGCCAGGCTTCCTTAAGAAGAAACCCTATTAGCCATTCCAAAAACAAGTAAATCATCTTAGTGTGAACTTTCTGTTTGTCTTGTACAGAGAGAAAAACTTCAATACGGAAGATGTATGGACACAAAAGATGGATTACGAGGCCAAATGAATGTTGTAGTATTCTGGCTCGTTTGTCTTTTTGGCATCTTTCCGTCTATTTAAACAGTAACGGTGATGATGTAATTTGCAGTAGTCTAGCGTAATGGAATACTTTCTTCCTGGAACACAAGTATAAACACTGAAAGAAAGATAATAACCCGTATTATCACCACTTCTCAATGCACTAAGTAAATGATACCGTGTTCTGCATGTTACTTGTAAGGGATATCCAATCCAAACCCATAATCACGTTAATTAAATAAGACATGAAACCATTATAGTAAGCCAAGAGGAAAAGTAAATGGACAAGGTGCAAGATCTGCATTGAGCTTTGAAAGCTTTAATTTAGATAGATCTTAACGACCAACTGCTCTACAGTTTTGGTTGCCCTTTTATATGGCACGCCAAATTCACAAAAATGAGCAAAACATAGTTTCACAGTTGATAAACTAGGTTTATCGGTTGTAAACTATAGTTTACGGACTGTAAACTATAGTTAACAACATTAATCTATATTTTACATCTGTAAACTATAGTTAACGCGATAATCTATGTTTCACAACCGTAAACTATACTTAACACCGAAAACAATCATTTGCGATTGCAAAACATAGATTATCTGATAAATACAGTTTCACGATTTGTGAGCTATAGTTTACAAACCGTTAACTATAGTTAACGATCTGATAAATATAGTTTCATGATTTGTGAAACTATGATTAACAACTCTTAACTATAGTTTACGATTGTAAACTATAGTTTACAAACGTGAATCTATGTTTATCAACAAAATCTATTGTTAACGCTTATTACAGACAGATAAACTTAGATTATCATTCGTAAACTATAGTTAACAACCGTTAAATATAGTTTTACAGAAGAAAACCATACTTAACGAATCGTTAACTATAGTTTACGGTTTGTAAACTATAGTTTACAGTCGATAAACCTAGTTTATCAATTGTGAAACTAGGTTTATCTCATTTTTGTGAATTTGGCGTGCCATACTTTTAGACCAAGAACCAGCCAAACTTCAATCGTGTCGACCAGCAACCAACAAAACTAAAGTCATGTAGATCAGCAAATATTTATAGACTAGCAAGCAGCATTATACAGTTGTACAGACAAACTTTAAGAATCAGCAAATCTGCAGTCTAAGACTAAGAAGCAGCAAATCTTCCGAACTGTACACCAGGAATTGTGGCAAATCTATAGCTTCGTATTCCAGGGACCAGCATATTAACAGTTGTTTAGGTCAAACACCAACAAATTTACCGTCTAGTATACCACGAAACAGTAACTCGACAGTCTTGTAGATCAGGAACTAGCAAATCTACAGTCATGTAGACCAGAAACTAGCAAATCTACAGTCTTTTCCACCACGAACAGAATTGTATACAGTGAACAAGCAAATCCTGAGAATGTATCTTAGGAACCGGTAAATCTTTACTTATTCACCATGGACCAGCAAATATACAGTCTTGTGTACCAGGAAATGACAAATTTATGAGCTTTAACCAAGAAATCTTCACCACTTCTTAAACCCGGAAGCAATCAATTTATTCAGGTAGACATGTATTCTTGAAAACCATTTGCATCCCATTTTTACACTAGAACCGAATTATATAATGTATAGATTTGTATACTAGTAATACTTTTACACTGCTTTATAAAGGACCCTATCCGCTTCTTCTCTTGTATCTGGTTTAATAATGCCTTAACGAAATAATCAATGCCAAATAATTTCGTTTGTCCTTGCTATCCGTAAGAGCTTTTACAAAGTCGATCTTGAATAACAACCTTCGGGTTCGATATGAAATAATGCTGGTTCGGGAATTAAACACGATGTTTGATGCTGAGCTTGTCAACCCCAAATTCAATATTATACCGGTGCTACCTAGGCAGGGATTTTTTTTTAACTTGATTTATATGAATTTCAACTCTCTGCATTAAAAGCCAAATTTTTAATCATTTATGATAGGTCGTAAATATGTGATGAACAACTTCATTAACTTTGATTATTACCTTGTTCACTCCTTAAAAGCACAAAACCTAGCTTCTTTTAAGAAAGACATCGTTTAACATCAACCAATACAATTTTACAGATTTGATATGAAAAAAAAATTGTAATAGAAAATATCTAAGAACAAAAAGTTTTTTTAATATTTGTTTTTCAACATATGAACCTCAGTAATGATAACAAAATATCAGATTTTTATTTTAAATTGAAGTTAACATATAAAAATTAATTTTAAAAAAACACCTCGTTGAAAATGGTGCGATTAATTTTTTTTGTTACAGATAAGTAATACCAAGTCCTTTTCCTTATAATTTCTCTGTTTTATTAAACTAACGAATGCCATAAGCACCTTTTTGGAATGGATGCAATCGTATAACTCCATTTAGGTTTTATTTATTTGTTTGGTTGTCGTTTAACGCCCCTCTCAAGATTTTTTCACTCATATAGACGACCACATTCTGCAAATTTTGACCTATATACTCGGCACTTAGGGTCATTGAGTAGCGAGGGATCTTTTTCGTGCCTGCACCTACTGTGACACGGGACGCCATTTTTAACTGTCTCATCCGAAGGATCGATTTCTACGTCCCGCAGTGGATTCGAACCAGCGACGTAAGATCGACAGATAGATAAGCACAACATTTCAGCACAGAAAATTACTCGTAAGAAGTCTGTAACATACTAATTTGATTATTCTGGTGACAGTCGTTTACATTTTTGTTCTTATTTAATTTTCGTCGTTTCTTTAATTTTATTTTATTACCGTCTTCCTTGGAAGACGGTATTGTATAGTTGAAGTTTTTTTACAGTCTTCGGACTATGCACTTCCTCTCTTTTGTGATTGGTAGAAATGCATGATGAGAAAATTTTCAATTATTTCATTGGTTGAAATGCTGTTCAAGGCAAGGGAGATAACTTTCTGATGATCTAATTTTCGTACGACTTAACAATTTTGCAAGATTTTCAATCTTAAAAAAATGACAAAACGAACAACAAAATCAGCAGTAATTAATTCCTAATAACATGATTTTTTGTATAGCAATAAATAAAAAGATCTCTTTAATTTCATTATAAATAAAATTTGATTTTAATTGCTTGCAGGCTTTACAATTTGTTATTATTCTTTCCCCCTTTCTTGTTTGAAGAAAGGAATGGAATTAGCCGAGGTTTGCCGAAAGCTCTCGGCCAGTTTACGGAGATGACCGAGCGACAACCGTGGTAGGGCTAATGCCAGTAAAAAGCTAATGTAGAAATACAAAATCAAGAAATTCAAAAGAATTATACGGCCTGATAGGTGTAGATCAGTTTACTGTTTAAGATTGTTGCTAAAGACGGTAAGCTTTTTTAAAAAGCTCTACTTGTGCAATGTAAAATTGAGAAATACACGTAGGCAAAGACATCTTTCTATATGTTAAAGCATTGCAACATGTACATGTAGATTTATATAATTTATCTACAAAATAAGTTTCAAGACATGAAATTTTTGAATATGAAACTTCGTTTTTTCGTTTTTGTTTTTTTTTCTCCAAAACAACTCTAAATATTAAGCTTTTCAGCAAGTTTTCAATATCTGACAAAAGATGATTTAGTATTAATTTTTGTCATTAATATATTCAAATCCCAAAGCAGTTATCTTTTATGCTATTTCTATCCGCAAAATATTTGTTTTGACAATTACTTCAATTCCATTGGAAACGAAATCAAAATTAACATACCTTGTTATTTTCAATCCATCAGTTTGTTAGAAGAAGAGTAATAATCCATATTCATTAGTTCAAAACACGTAAATTAACACTTAATGAATAAATCTACCCCAAGGAAAAGTAACACTTTCCGGCGTTTGTATGTCACATTTCAATGTATTCTTGGTATTTTTATCCATTGAAATGACCACATTTTTACCTACGATTCCAGTTTGATGGAGAGAGAGAGTTTGACATAAATAACATCAAATAAGTTGGAATCGATTTCAGTGTTAATCCAGAGAATCAGTCATTAAATTAAATTGCCTCAGCAACGCCATCGGTAGACCGGCCCAGTTGTTCGTGCGTATAATACTAAGAAGTTCCACCTTAAGCCTGACATTTTAAGGATGCTACCATGCTTTGACATAGAAAGAATTACTAAATAGGCCCTACAGATAATATACAACCAAATCTAAATTGTAAAACAATTTTGGATTTCATGAAATACACAAATTTGTGCTAAAAAAAGTTGTTGTTTTTTTCCTATTTTACATCAACATTGATTTTACCCTTAAAATTCCGGAAGCTATATCAACTTAAGCCCTCGGACCAAATCACTGAAATTCTAATAGGGATTTTACAAGGAATGATCCCAAATAAGCATTCAGATAATTATTGCAGAAATAGCACGAATAATTATATCACAGATTCTTGAATTGATTAAAGTTTTTAAAAATTTTATGGTTGGATTATCGAAATTTCAAAATAAATTTTTGTCAAAAACAATTTCTTCCAAAGATAAAACATCAGTCGAATAAAAAACATGGCCATTCTGTAGATTATATTCCCTATCAAAAAGTCTTCGGGAACAAAAAATCATTTGTTTCAGTCGATGTATGAAATTTACTATTTTTAAAAACAAACTTTCCGTAAACGCCGACGACTAGAATTGCACTGAATAACTTACTGTGAACATTTATTTCTATCTTATACTAAATTGTTAAACTGAATAATTAAAGATCCCGGCGATAGAATTTCCTCCTATAATAGATTCATTTAAATCATTAATTCTGTTTAAATGGGGTGATTTCGTTTGATATCGGTCTTCATTATGGAGAGAGAAGAGGGGGAGAAGAGAAGAAGAAACAAACACTTCTGGATCAGTTTTTTTTTGGGGGGGGGGGGGGGGGGGGGCAAGGTCTAAATATTGTCCTTGTTAATGTTATACACATACATGTATGATGCATTCTTCATAACTATGGCTAAAAAATTTTATAATGTATTTCTGTGTTGAATTTTGATACAACATTGTGGCCCCACTTACACAAGGATCGAGTTATGATTTGAACAAACTTGAATCTACACTACTAGAGGATGCTTAAAAAACAAGAAATCATGGCTTTGCTGTTTTTGAGAAGAAATTTTTTAAAGATTTTCCCAATGCATTTCTATGTTAAACTTTGATCCCCCATTGTGGCCCCACCCTACCCCCCTGCATCATGATTTGAACAGATTTGAATCTACATTACCAGAGGATGCTTCCATAAAACTATGACCAATCATGGCTTTGCTGTTCTTGAGAAGAAGATTTTTTTTAAATATTATTCCTATGTATTCCTATGTTAAACCTTGTTACCCCATTGTGGCCCCCATCTTACCCCAAGGGGTCTTGATTTGAACAAATCTGAATCTACACTACGAGAGGATGCTTCCCTATACGGTAACTATGACTACTCATGGCTTTGCTGTTCTTGAGAAGATTTCTCCTATTTATTCCTATGTTAAACTTTGATCCCTCATTTTGGCCCCACCTTACCCATGGGGGTCATGATTTGAATAAACTTGAATCCACACTACAGGAGGATGCTTCTACTTGAGTTTTATTTTTCCTGGCCCAGTTGTTCTTGAGAAGAAGATTTTGAAAGATTTTTTCTATGTATTCCTATGTTAAACTTTGATCCCCCATTGTGGCTCCACCCTATCTCCGGGGGTCATGATTTGAACAAACTTGAATCTACACTACCTGGGGATGCTTCCACATGGGTTTCATTTTTCCTGGCCCTGTGGTTCTTGAGGAGGAGATTTTTTAAAAGATGCCATTAATTTCTCACTAATTCATAATTATCTTCCCTTGAAAGAAGACATGGCCCTTCATTTGAACAAACTAGAATTCCCTTAACCCAAGGATACTTTGTGGCAAGTTTGGTTGAAATTGGCCCAGTGGTTCTTGAGAAGAAGATGAAAATGTGAAAAGTTAACGACGACGACAGCAACGACGCCGACGACAGACAACGAACAAATTTTGATCAGAAAAGCTCACTTGAGCCTTCGGCTCAGGTGAGCTAAAAAGCACATTAAATTCGAAGGTTTTGGTCCCGCCATCAGACAATAAAAATTCATGAATATTGGTCCCCTTCTTTCAAAGATATGCAAAGTCTCATTTCTTGTACGGTTGTATAAGTAGAAGCTTATCTTATTGTCAAGTTAAAAACATAATGATAAAATCACGATGACTTGGATCTACAAATCAAAACATGTTTATATAAACAGATAAAGAGATAAATTCAAGGCAATTAACACATCTTAGATGGATGTATGTTCTAGGGCTAGTAATCGAATACCATTAAACTTTTATTTTAAAATAAGTTTCTCATTCTTAAATATTTTAAACAATAAATTCAACTGAATTCCTAAAATGTAAGAACTACATATATATGAATGACGTTAATGAATTAATGTTTACGTTAAAAACTATCGGAGTTCAGTTGGATTCAAAGATAAAATTCCAATTTGCATTGAACAAATCGTCTTGTATGCTCACTCTCCCCCTCTCTCCAGTGCAAATAATGACAAGGTTTCTCGCAGGATATATAACGATACCCTTTTTATGCCATTCACATGTATATTTGTTTGAATTTTGTAAAAAGCACCGTGCAGCGTAGGTTTTACCTAAGTGAGGGTCAGCTGAGTGGCCCATGTGCCTACAGTGATAGTCTTTTTAAGCAAAGTAGAGTTCGACCGTAGTACATGTAAATTGTACATGCATCTAATACATGTATATTTTATACGTGTATACGGGCACACATATATGTTATTTTTAACCTTTATTATATTTGATAAAAAAAATAATTTCATACTTTATAAACTAAATATCACATGTAAAAATGGTTTTGAGTCTTCCTCAAAAATCTAAATAAGACAAGAGTTCCACTGCACGTTACAATTTTGTGTTTGACTGTTAGACTGATGGTTTACCATGAAGTTCCTCGGTCTTGCAATAAGATACATTATTTTAATTTCACTTTTGTTGGTCTTGACGAAAAAAATGACATCAGAGCATGAAAGAAATCAAAAGAAATATTTCATGCATGCCAGGATGCTCTGCTCTAGACTTTACCAACATGTTGCGAAGATCTTCATTTCGATCAGCAACGACGCGGTATTATTCAATGAAAATATTTGAAAGTCACAGAAAATAGAAAAAAATTTTCTCTTCATAGCTGGAAATAACTTTTTCCAGACGTATAATTACCAAATGAATTAAATTTATATTATTATTGAATCTTTTGTCCATTTTCGAAAGGTTTCCATATAATTCAAAAGCGAAGCTGCATATGATCAAGGAATATTGCAGACTGTTGCGCAGTGTAGCTTTAATTTGCAACCAGACAATAAGGCTGCTTTTTGATATTTTCAATACATGCAGCTTACGTCACTTAATGGTTTTCAAGGGTTTTCGAGAGGGGAATGGGCTTTACCGTATCCATATTGGATTCTAAACCTTTTTTAAAAATACTTGTTAAAAAGATACATGTAGAGTCCAGAATATGTTTTATGTTGATTGTTTTAAGGAGAGAATTCAAATATATATACTTGTATTTCAAGAAGTAGTGCAAATAAAAAAAAAGTCCTCAAAATACTTTTAAAATGTCATATTTTACTAAAATCATTAACGTCAAAACGTATGATTTTTCAACATTTCTTACAACCATTACTCGCAACAATTAAAGACCAGATTTAATATCATAGACAACTGCTTCTTCCATAAAAAAATTAACTCATAAATTTTCATATCTTGTGATTGGCCGTCTACAAGATTTTGCTAAAATCATTTTGATCCTAAAAACATGAGTACTCTGAAGTAGATATTAAAAAGATGCCCGAGTTTGAACATCATAGAACAATACATGTGCAGTGTATCTGTCAAATTGTAGGAGACCAGGTCTTCCAACAATCTGTTCGAATATTTAAGGGCACCAATCGTGCTCCTTTATTAGACGATCTGTTTCGATATTCTCATGAAGCAGAATATTAATTTTTAAAAACGTCCATATGAAAAGAAGAAAAATCCTGCTGTGGCTAACAATTCGATATCTAGATACAAGTACATCAACAAAACAATGACCAATAGTAAGATCACTGTGCTTCTATACAAATTTTCACAAAAGACAACCCAGTTCACGTGATCATGTTGGGTAGATCTGATCGACAGGGGATATTTACTCATCTAAAGTAACTGATCCAACATCTGGTATCTCCGGGGATTTTTCCCTGTTCACGATACGTTTTATGTAAAGTAATTGTAGTTAGATTTATTAGATGGACCACCTTATCCTCAGATTTTAATTTTCAGAGGACGTAAAACGAAAACAAACAGAATCAAAAACTAGTCTTTTTGATAAAAGAATTAAACTGTCAAAAATGATAATATGCGTAATGATAATGTAAAAACTAAAGTGTCTCTGTATATTATCATTTTTGACATTATTATTTTTGACATTATAATTCTACTTCCTCAGTAAAGAATTTGTCTTGGAACACTTTTCTATCTTTGGATAAGGAATGATCAGCTGGTTTTAAATGAAAGCTAATCATCGCTAATCTTTGTAACATGTGACGTTGTCGAGTTCTTTTTGATTCGTGCTTCTCAATCTGGTCTACAATCTTCAATAATGGCACATTACATATATTGATTCTTTATCGCAGTCTTTTACCTTGGAGTCATGGGGTAGGAAGGTTATACTCGAGCATCGTATAAGACAGTTACAGAGGAAACTGGGGCATCCATCAATGTTTGGTATATGTATTTCAACATTTCTGAAAATGTCCTCTTGTTCACATCCTAATATTCCATATTTGTTTCTGAGCTTTAAAACACAAATATAAACTTGGTCAAGGTGAGCAGCAAGCAAATAGTCAAGAATACTAGTATACATGTACACACGTATTTGTAGCTTCAGATTTGTAATACATGTAGTTGTTTACGGCTATATATATATATAACATAATATTATTAAATATATGTATTGTCTTCCCACAATTTTTTATTGAAAAAGAAAATTTGGTGTTATGACTATTTATTTTCTATTTTAAAAAAAAATGTGGGAAACGGTAGTTTTATTTGCGTACAACGTATTTGCCCTCTTACTAGTTGATTCTGTTATACACTAATCATTAAAAGAAGTCCTTAAAATTTTCCGAAGGATACATATCGTTGTCTTCTTTGCTGCTTGAATTTTTTTTATTCGTATACATGTATTTGAATGAGTATGAATTATATGTGTATTTAGTTAACGGAAAATGGAAAACTTTAATTTTTTCGTTACGATTATTACATCCTTGACGAACTCCATTACAAAAGTTCGATTATTCATCAGTATAGCCACTGACCAAAGCAATGGCCTAGTTCAACTGAACCAAAAAAAACTTTGTGAGCAGTTTTCACTTCCAGGCAGGTTTTAAAACATGTTTTCTCACTTAAGCTGTTTAAATGTACTAGTATTCGTAGATGAGATTGAACCATAAAGCATCTCGAAACAAAAACTGAAGCCCAGGGTATTCTAGTATGATACAGTATAATTATTATCATTATTTTAATAAAATTTGAATTAGACAGCCTTGAAAATTGATTTGTATCTGTCATTTTCATTCTTTCATCTCTAAACATCTTAAAAGATCGATCCTGATTATATTTCTAAGACAGCGCATTACACACATTTTGACCAGAAAGAAAAAGGCAAATCAATCAGCCGCAACAGGCAAGATACGACAATCGATCAAATTTTACGTTGTCTTGAACATAACGATGTGTTAAGCCATTATAAAAAATCTGATTGAATTTAGGTATACTTCACCATGGCACCTAACACAGTCGGTTTTTTCTCGCTCTTTCCCCCAGCTGAGAGCGACATGATGTACATGCTGATATTGGTTCTTTATAGTGACCAAGCTTCTTTTAATGAAACACTCGTCAATATGCGGAAACCAGGGAAAGGATTAAATGATCACATTTGAAAATTCTGAGAAACATCAAAAGATACAACTAGATGGAATTAAAGGGTTATTTGTGAAAGCATTTTGCAAAATGACAAGAATGGTCAAGGATCTGAACTCCAAGCATACAAATCTTCTAAGCTGGAATGGTTGGCTCAGATCTAGTAACGATATCTGATATTAATCAGATTAACTTAAATTTAAATTAACATCCAAAAAAAGTCTGATTTTTTTTAATTCTGTGATTGTCTGTTTGTTTGTTTTGTTTCGTGTGTTTGTTTGTTCGTTTATTTTAACACGGATAAAAAACATCTTGAATTCTGTTACTTCTAATTGGTTTTTCCAGAGTTTATTGTTCATTTAAAAGGCGTTGGTAATCTTCATATTTCTTTAGTTTTTTGGTAAAAGTATATAATCAATTAGTGTCATTTATAAGAAATTAACTCCAAAAAGCCATAATTGAATTGTTAAAGCATTTAATTAATATCTTCTAAAGTATTTTCACTCCTTTATGATTCCACAGTCCATGGACTAGAAAAGTTGGAAACTTCACTGAATGAATTAAAATAATAGTTATGTAAAATGTTTGTAATCGATTGTTGCACTGATTAAAAGTTAATAACCCCCAACTGACTATTACATATATCAATAATAGTATATTAACTAGTTTTGCCACTTAAAATTTCATTAAAATTTAAAGAGTTGCTAGACTTCATAGATTTAGTTGTCCATGCTCAGTGCCTTTATTTATTACATCTGATTATTAACACTTAAATTTGCATGCTGTATTTATTTCCAGTAAAGAATAACAGATAGTGTTAGCAACAGCTACTCTGCTTTCACCGACTGGACAAAAAAATTGCCACAATATTCATTTTTATGTAATTTGAAGACGTTAAGTTTTTTTTTTTTAAAGTTGCAATAATTTTTCTTAGGTCAATTGAAGAAAATACATCAAAGAGATAACCAAAATCTGTACTAGTACTGCCCGATACCGAATCAAAAATTCTATTCTGTACATCTCTTCGTTTTCACTCATTGTAATGATGTGGACTGTTCTTTACAAATGGTCCGTCTTGGCAATGTGAAAAGACCCTATGCAGTTGACTTGCTGAACACTACCAAATCTGTCCAAATACAGATAAGTATATAGTGTGTTTATATGTCATTTCTCTCTATGGACAGAAAAATTGCTTTGGGGGAGTTTGTCTCCAGGAACACGCGAGTACTGTCAAATACTTTTTGACAAAATATGTATTCTACAAGACATTCTGATCATCTTATATCTTTTTATGCTGACAAAAAGTCGTTTCTGTCTCAAATGTCTTTCAGATTATGTGACAAACATGAAAATCCGACATACTGATTTGGTAGGTAGTTATTGTCCGAGATGAAATGTACAGGAAATATATTCTCTGTCAGAACCCTGATTTAATTAATGTTCTGAAAGCTGATGGTCAATCACTCCACATTATTGTGGTACATTCCTTATTTATCGAGTTAATACAGCAACCGATTTCTGTCTACATGTACCTCAGTTCCTTTCATGTTCTGAATTATCGTACAAAATCTACCGGAAGTCACAGGCCTTTCAATGGACATTTTTAAAACCAAAGTTCCCTTGTGGAGATAGGTGTTGACAATTAGGAAAGATTTTGTTCCTGGATTCTGTTACACAGTTCTAAATCTGGTACTCGCCTTCAGATTTTTACACCCTTATCAATCTTCTCACCGGCTTTATTGTAAAGATGCTTTATATAAACGGATGTTTTGTGCAAAGCAAGAAACTTTTAGAACTCCTGGGGTTTAGACCAATTTCTGATACATATATGCTAAAATAATTCAAACCTAAGCACCCCAAATGTTTCTTTTTAAGTTATGTGTGTCCACCTGCCAACCGTAAACCCATGCAGATAAAGCGGTTGACCATCAATGATCGACTCTCAAGACTCTTTGTACGATGTCAAGCCATGTTTTCAAAGAAAGTTCATTTGTCCCTTTCACCAATTGTTTTTGATGAAGAATTAGAATCGGTGAGTAGAGTCACCAATATATGGGTCGTATAATCTCCAATCACCATAGCATTAAGTAGGTAGTCACTAATGTTTGGATCCTATGATATTCCATCAGCATATAGATTTCAGTAAGAACAGTCAATGATATGTGGGTCGTCTAATCTACGATCAGCATAGCTTTTACATCTTAAGACATCAATCATGTTCCACATTAATTTTAAGTTCCATATCCAAGTTTTTTCTGTCAGCTCCTCGGTTGTTCGTAGCAATTCATTCTTTTCAATTTTTTACTTCTCCGGAACTCCTCGGCAATTTTTAATGACAGTCGACAAATCCT